>NW_026867244.1:0-82594 GCF_026571515.1 Ruditapes philippinarum | reverse complement strand
GTTTCAAATGAAAAAATACTGTATTTTACATGGTTTTTGAGAGGTAGGAGGGCTGTAGAGTGGGTGTGGGGGTGAGGGGGGAGGGGGGTGCGGGGGTAGTGACCAATCAATTCGCGCCGATTACCTATGGGTAGGCTATATGGAAGATGAAAGAAAACAGTGTCAGATCATTAGGACTATGCAGGTCAACAAATCTTTAAAATAAAGCAATTGAAATGGAACACTTCATTACAACGGCTGAAAAACAAAAAAAAAAATACAAAAATTTATTATCTAACAAATAAAATGACTTTACAGTACCTCGTGTAAAATCATCACTTTACAGTACTTTGATACATAATCAGGAGTAACTTCCCTTGCCTATATTTTTTTCTCCCTTCTTTCGATATCAATTTTAGATAAAAACCATGAAATAAGGTAATGTCATTGACGTAAAATAACGAAGAATATAAATAAAATTCAATAAATGAAAAATAACTCTACCGTTATTCTCTAAAATTCTTAGTTCTCCATCACTTTCGGCATCCTCGCCATCGTCATCTTGCAAAATTATATTCAAGCGTTCTATATCTTCGTCAATGTCGTCATGTTCCATTGTATGGTTTTAAGGTAGGATAAATATAACGTTATCTTATGGATACAATATAATTGTTCAAAGATGTCCAATTAAATTAACATTTATGAAAATGCGTGTGGTGACTTCCCGCAAGAAACGCCGGAAGTATTCAATCCTCCATTTCAAGGTTCAGTTCATTATAACTAAAGGTTGATTAGGTAAGGCGGTTACACAATCGTTTAGAGCAATTTAGATTTAACAACTGTTTAGGGCGTTTATATTTTTATTGTAAAAAGTTTGTTAAATGTCTCAAAAAATGTATAAATCATATGTAAATCTTGAATGAAATTTTCTTTTAAAATAAATAACTATTGACCCACTCTTCCTTTAATAAAAAGTGGTCTGTTCCAAGGGAAATTTGTAGGCTGTGCAAAAGTGGAATCTGGCATTTTTTAGACACTTTGTTTTTCTGATGTATGATTTTATTAAACATTGTCATTTTATTGAATAGACAATGTACAACTGATTTGTATTTAATGCTTTACAAAGTATACGTATTTGTTTGAAGAGTTACAGGTACTTAACATTCGTTTTTCGTACAAACAATTTTCGAACATTATGTTTTTCGCCATAGTACTGTTTCGTATTGATTTATTCAAGGTAATATAAACACATACTGATGTTACTATATTGTCACATATATCAACAGGCATATAAAACCCACAAAAATGCAACGAAAATATAATAATGGAATTAAATAGTAGATTTAATAGGGTAAATATATTAGATTCATATTTGATAATTTTTGAAGTCCTTATAAATATGTTGTAATGTAAAATTATTAACAGAAATGTGCCCTGACAACAAATTCATGTTGCTCAAAATTATTGTGCCAATATAATTATTCTATATATTTGGATTTCATATTACCTTTATTCTGTATATTTGGATTGTATATTCTGTTCTCACTTTCTGGCACAAATACTTTGACAATTCATAAATTGACACTGAACATTATAATTATACTTTGAAGTTTTTTTTGAAAACTGATGTATGCTGACAGGTGTTGACGCAATGAATTGGAGCATAAAGACATAATTTAGCCTAACCTATTTTTTTATACTTTGTATAATTATGTAATACTGGTTGGGGAGATAACTTCGGCTGGTTGATAAACTCGGCTTTTTATAATTAAATCGAGTTATCAGAATTTTTAATCTAATCAAGCTAACAATCTCATACTATCGCTTGAATTCGACAATATCTGGAAATTTTGTCAAGTTTTGTAAGATATTTAAAAAATAACACAGACTTTTACCTGTTTGTTTACAAAACATGCCTATAAAAAGTACGGGAATCCCATTGTTGTGCGCATGTGCAGCAGATGCTCATTTTCAGGCCAGCACAGGGGTACTTTTATATATTGACCGGGTACCGGTAAAGCAGACGACGTTTACGTTTACTTTTTGTAGATGAAGTTCAGACTCACTTTTGGTTTGCTAAAGAAAAAGGCTGATTACACAATTGTAATCTTTATGTGGAATGGTATGTATGTAGTTAAAGCTTAATGAGGGTCCATCCGCCCTTTCGGGCACAAAATGCAGCTTGCGCTGTCGAGTACGGACCCCGGACATGTCACCAGTCATGTCCTTTATTTAAGAGTTATAAATTTTTTTTTTTTTTGAAGCACCAAAATGGTGGGATGTTAAATTTAACCCTTTACCTCAATGCAAATTCAACGGAGTATTAGCCAACGATTGAATATTGAGCCGAAAATAGGTCATGTCGGCGGTCAATGAAACTAAATGACAGTAACCTGTGAAATAGGAAAGGTTGTTTAGCCCTTGAAAGGGCTGTTGGTGCCAGCTATAGGAATGCCTTTACCAAGCCGTTCTATCATGTACTAGGGGCTCACACTAGTAAACCATCCTCGGCGTCTCAAGCTACTTTGTAGGGCCACTCCTCGCCATTATCAGAGACATAGAGCTGGTCCGAGAAGTGACGAAGTAGGAGTTCCGTATAGTTACGCGTCCACGTTGGAAGGCAAAATTTAATTGTCTACCACAAGTTGTAAATCTTTTGCAGATATGCCTGTTGCTTCTCAAGAAGTGCACTCGTCTGAGGGAAGTGAGAAGACTGGTGTTAAATGCTCCTTTTATATGTTAATGTGTAGGTTGAATATAACTAAATTAATTTTTTCTTCACTCTGTTAAGCTAAGCAAAAATAAATTTTGAATCACTAATTCTTACATATTTTGTTATACGTAAATAAATGATAATGCGTGTGTTTTTACGTAAAAATGGTTTATATGTTACATAGTAAGTTGCATATAAATATCATGTTATCATTGATATTCATTAAACTAACGAAATGCTCAACAATTTTGGTAACAAATATTTTTATTTGACTTAAATGAACAGCAAAGGAATAATAAAATGTCTAAACCAGGGTTCGCATACATGTGAACCCTACCGATTTGGGCGGTAGACCGTTCGTACAGTCTTAAAAAGTGCTTAAATTTGAGTCCCTTTCTTAAAAAGTGCTTAAAAATGAAAAGAAGTGCTTAAAAGTCCTTGAATTTGATTACTCTCTTGAAAAGTGCTTAAAAAGTGCTTAAATATGCTGAAAATGTGCTTGAAAATTTGAAACACAGAATAACATAGTTTCGATAAAAAGTAACAAAGTAAAAAGAAAATGATCCAATTTAGTATCAAAATCAATAAAATGTTTACTCAAGGTAACAGTAAGTGGGCAAATTGCAGTTGTTTTGAACTTATCTGTATTTGATGACCCTTTCTTGTTCTTCTATAAATTCCTTAAAATTGTGGTCAGAAAATGTGTATTCAACAAAAAATGGCAAATAAACTACCCATCTTCGATTGAAAATTGTGTCGGTATATGTGCAACAAATGTGCTTGAAAAATGGGAAAACATGCTTAAATAGGGCTTAAAAAGTCCTTGAATTTTGGCATTGGAGATCTGTATGAACCCTGTAAACATGTTATTTTACGTTTAAACTTACTCATTTAAGAAGAAAAACAAAGAGCCAGAATTATCTACTGGCGCGCGTTAAAAATATCCTTTTTACGTACCACTTCCAGTGACTCTCAAAATTACCCGTTATGTTTCTAAATGTAACTTTTATGGTGATACCGGAAAATCAAAGAGCTGAAGTTTATTATGGTGCAAGATTCATCAGAATACGTAAACAAATAAATGAAATATACCCTCAAAACACTGATTTTCGGCCGAGTTTATCTCCCTAACCAGTATATTTTTTAGGTACTACAAAAAATTGTGTTATATAAACTTAACATGAAAAAGGGGAAATAATTTTCACAAAAGTGACAGTAAGCTTAAAAGAAATATTTTTCTAGACATATGATTTTTAGCTCGACCTATTCGATAAGAATAAGTAGAGCTATTGTAGTCACCCGAGCGTCGGCGTCGGCGTTGGTGTCCGCGTCGGCGTAACCACTTATGTTAAAGTTTTTGTAATAGTTCAAATATTTTCAAAGTCCATTGACATATGGCTTTGAAACTTTGCACACTTGTTCACCATCATTATCCTAATCTATAAACAGGAGGAGGTAACTGTATCAAGCATTTTGACAGAATTATGCCCCTTTTTCGACTTAGAATTTACGTTAAAGTTTTTGTAATAGTTCAAATATTTTCAAAGTCCATTGACATATGGCTTTGAAACTTTGCACACTTGTTCACCATCATGACCCCAACCTGTAGACCGGGGGAGGTAACTGTATCAAGCATTTTGACAGAATTATGCCCCTTTTTCAACTTAGAATTTTCGTTAAAGTTTATGTAATAGTTCAAATATTTTCAAAGTCCATTAACATATGGCTTTGAAACTTTGCACACTTGTTCACCATCATGACCCCAACCTGTTGACAGGAGGAGGTAACTGTATCAAGCATTTTGACAGAATTATGCCCCTTTTTTGACTTAGAATTTACGTTAAAGTTTTTGTAATAGTTCAAATATTTTCAAAGTCCATTGACATATGGCTTTGAAACTTTGCACACTTGTTCACCATCATAACCCCAACCTGTAAACAGGAGGAGGTAATTGTATCAAGGATTTTTTTTTACTATCAAGCACTAAGAATAGTCGAGCGTTGCTGTCCTATCGACAGCTCTTGTTATGTCATAAGACTCTTCAGGGATTTCCACCAGCCTGTTTAATAAGGTAATAATATTTGATAAGGTAATAATTAAATAGGGTAATGTTACCCTAGGATTACCCAATCAGCCAAAATCTCATTTCCAAAGGGATTCAATTACTGTAATAATTAATTATATTAACAGACTAAATTATATTTATTAAGTGTGGTTTTCATTACTGGTAATAAAGTAAAGAAATCCAAGATTTTCTGGCATCAAAATTAAGTTTAAGAATTGGAAAAAATATTTGTATTTGATAGATTTTAATGATTCACATCCACATGATATACAGAACAGGCAACTGGAGATTAGGGCTGCATCATATTTTAGTCCAATATCATAACATAACAAACAAAATTTTGTCTTGTTGGTCATTGTGAAATGTTTTTTTTTGTCTACAGTAGTTGAAATTTCTTACAATATGCATAATCAGAGACTTAATATATACTATGACAAGTATATGGAAAGTTGTTCTACTCATGCAGACAGGACATCTGCCTTTAGATTTCAGATTTAAGTTTTTGTGCAGTAAAATATTTTTACTGTAAGTTTTTTATTTCTTAAAGGTATTAACTTCAAACTTCAAATATATGTTCCTTATCATCAACTACATCAATATGACAATGTTCATAACTCTAGAAGTCATTTTTTCAGAATCATCTCTCCTTGAACATAAAATTTTCCTTGAAAATATATTCGGAATTTCCTGCCTGTCACGGATTCATATGACTTTTATAGAACACAAAACTAATATAATTTAATACTTTATTATTCATGTGTCAAATTTAATGATCTTTTTGCATATATTTTTTTTTTTTATTATTATACATTATCAAAGGAAGAAAAACAATGGAAAAACTGAAGTTTGAAAATAACAAGTCATATAATCTGGTATTTTCAGTCATATCTGAGGATATGAGTCCTATCCGGTGTTCATTAGTCGAAACCCATTCAAAAGCATTAAAATATAAAATTTGAAATTCTAGCATAGATAATGTGGAACACTTCAGCAGAAAAATATCAAAAGATAATGAAAAAAAATAGTGTCAGAATTGAATTGAAAATCTTTATGCAATTCCTACATGTAGCCTAATTTGAACATTCATAGGCTTTTCATTTTTTGATCATTTTGCACACATAAAATGAATGCTCTTGAAGAAAAATTTTAGTGATTGATCGTAATTTTTTGCATCTAAATAATGGTTCCAGACCTCCATCAAATGATACTCAAATCTCAAAAAAAGAAAAAAAAATCCAGTCCTGTTATATTAAAAAACCTCGGTGGAGTCCCTTTAATAAAAAAAATTTCTGTGGAGTCCCTTTAAAACTTGTCCATTGGCCTGAATCTCTTATGAATTTCATTTGCAGATGATGTTACAGAACTACCTAGAGTGGACCCATAGAATTTAACTATGACAAGCAATGTAACACAAATAGATGTTAAGACAGGAGTTCTGTCGCCAGATGTGTTTTCCTTGCTGGAATCCCAGGAGATACAAGTTTGTGATGGGATCAAAACTCTTATACAAGAAAACCTCGCATCAAGTAAGTCAGTTTGTCAGTGTAACTCTTAACCTGCTCAGTTTGTATAACGGATATGCCTAGCTTTGAATTGGATTTTCGTGTCAAAATACAAAATTTTAACTGCCAACAGTATAGAGCTTGGTGAGACTGCACCAAAGTTCAGGTTGGCCTGGCTCTGTACTTAGTACTGGCAAAGGAAAATCACTTTTGGTATCAGCTAGCTAAGGGTGAAACTTGAACTAGTGGGTAAAATTTAAATCATAATTTATGTACTTTAAAATGAAAATGTTTCATCTATGAGGTGGTGTAAAACAGGGTTGTGTAATTCTACCAACCTTTTTTTCTAGTTCTTTAGAATTGATTCTTTAAATCTTAGACAATTGTTATTTTATCCATAATTTGGGACAAAAATAACAGTGTAATAAAAATGGAAGAGAGATACCATGTGCATTATTTCTAAATTTTCATGAAAATTATCTTGTTTCCAGCTAAAGAGGCCTGGCTGGTTCACAGTCTTGTTGATTATTATTACATGACACAGTCATACAGTGTTGTTGATATTTTGTGTGGTGTTCAAGACCCCCATGATAAGGTATGTAAAAAAATAAGTATTGACCATCCGATCATACTGGTTTTGGCTTTCATTTTGTATTTACGTTATACCAATGTATTTAATTTAAATAACTCAACTTTTCAATAACATTTCATTTCATTTGCCCCTTTCAGTACCCCATCATTTCAGTAACCCAGCATTTGAGTAATCAAGCATTTCAGCAACATAGCATTACAATAGCCCAGCATTTCTGAGTAACCCATCATTTCAGTAACCCAGCATTTCAGTAACCAAGCATTTCAGTAACCCAGCATTTCAGTTACCTAGCATTTCAGTAACCTTAAACATTTCAGTAACCTAACATTTCAGTAACCAGCAATTCAGTTACCTAGCATTTCAGTAACCCAGCATTTCAGTAACCTAGCATTTCAGTAACCCAGCATTTCAGTAACCCAGCATTTGAGTAATCAAGCATTTCAGCAACCTAGCATTTCAATAACCCAGCATTTCTGAGTAACCCATCATTTCAGTAACCCAGCATTTCAGTAACCAAGCATTTCAGTAACCCAGCATTTCAGTTACCTAGCATTTCAGTAACCCAGCATTTCAGTAACCTTAAACATTTCAGTAACCTAACATTTCAGTAACCAGCAATTAAGTTACCTAGCATTTCAGTAACCCAGCATTTCAGTAACCTAGCATTTCAGTAACCCAGCATTTCAGTAACCCAGCATTTCAGTAACCTAACATTTCAGTAACCTAGCATTTCAGTAACCTTAGCATTTCAGAAATCCAGCATTTCAGTAACCTAGCATTTCAGTAATCTAGCATTTCAGTAACCTAGCATTTCAGAAATCCAGCAATTCATTTACCTAGCATTTCAGTAACCAAGCACTTGAGTAACCAAGCATTTCAGTAGCATAGCATTTCAGTAACCTAGCAATTCAGTAACCCATCATTTCAGTAACCCATCATTTCAGTAACCAAGCATTTCCTTAACCCAGCAATTCAGTTACCTAGAATTTCAGTAACCAAGCATTTCAGTAACCTAGAATTTCAGTAACCCACCATTTCAGTAACCTAGCATTTCAGTAACCCATCATTTCAGTAACCCATCATTTCAGTAACCCAGTATTTCAGTAACCCAGCAATTCAGTTACCTAGTATTTCAGTAACCCATCATTTCAGTAACCTAGCATTTCAGTAACCCATCATTTCAGTTACCTAGCATTTCAGTACCCATCATTTCAGTAACCCAGCATTTCAGTAACCCAGCATTTCAGTAACCCAGCAATTCAGTTACCTAGCATTTCAGTAACCCAGCATTTCAGTAACCTTAAACATTTTAGTAACCCAGCATTTCAGTAATCCAGCATTTCAGTAATCCAGCATTTCAGTAACCCATCGTATCAGTAACCCATCATTTCATTAATCCATTATAATAATAATAATAATAATATCTTTATTTAAAGAAGGTTACACATTAAGAACATACAATAACAATCATATATATCTTATTTCCAATGTGGCCTTCTGAAATAGAAAACAACAACAACAACAACAGGACATGCATAGGTAGAAAATTGAATGTATAATATGTAATATTTAGAATATTACAACTCATATACTTTCGACAGACACTCAACAATTTGTTTTAACATATACGTATATTGCATCATTCGTTCGTTCGTTCGTTCATTTATTAATTAATTCATTCATTTATTCATTCACTCACTCATTCATTCATATGAACATCAAGATATGCTTTGTATTTTTCTTTAAAACATTTAAGGTTATTAACATTACGAATATTTAAAGGTATATTGTTCCAAATGTTCATGCCATAATAAGAAAATGTGTCTTTAATATAGTTTGTTTTAGGTCTTGTCCATAATACAATATCTTTTCGTGACCTAGACCTTAAGTTATATATTTTGTTGTCGGATAAAGTCATCAGTTCTGTCATATAAGTCGGTGCCATGTTATTTAAAGTTTTAAAAACAAGCACCGCCGTGTGGTATTTACATCTGTCAAGGAACAGTAACCAGTTAAGAGTTTCGAATAGATTTATTGACGGAGATCTTTGTGGTTGCTGTAAAATGATTTTAGCAATTCGTTTTTGTAATTTACAAACATTATTTATGTAGTTTGTGTTTCCTTTACCCCATATAATACAACAATAGTCCATAATGGGCAATATATATGCATTGTAAAACAATAATTTCATATCAAAGTGCAAAAAATACGATATCTTTTTCAATAAGGCAATTTTTCCGTTAAGTTTTTTACAAACATTGTCAATTTGCAAGTGCCATTTTAAGTTGTTATCTATGCAGATACCCAAGACATTGTGATCAGTTACATTTTCAAGAGCTATTTCATTTATCTTAAGATACAATTTTCTCATAATATTTACTTTTTGTCTTGTTCCTATTACCATACATTTTGATTTATCTGGATTTAAGGCCATATTATTTATTTTGCACCATTTGTCAATGTTATTTAAATGATCTTGAAGTTTTATTTCTACTTTTGATATATTTTCTCCGGACTCATAAAGAGTAGAATCGTCTGCGTATAAATCAATTTTTATATCATTACCAATGAAAGCTATGTCATTTATGTATATTAGAAATAATAAAGGTCCTAATATTGAGCCTTGTGGAACACCGGAAATTATTTTCATTGTCTGAGATTGAAGATTACCTATCTTAACCAGTTGTATTCTGTTAGAAAGATATGACTTAAAAAACTTAACGGCATTTTCAGAAAAATGATAAAGTTTAAGTTTATGCAAAAGTATTTCATGGTCAACCAAATCAAAGGCTTTCTTTAAGTCTAAGAATACAGTCCCGATAATTTTTCCACTGTCAACATCTTTTAACCAAGTATCTATTAAACTAATGAGTGCAGTATTACATGAATGATTTTTACGAAATCCTGATTGTTTATTATGAATTAAGTTCGTTTTTTCAAAGAATGAGTGTATTTGTTTGGCAATATGGCGCTCAAATATTTTGGATATAGTTGACAAAATTGATATCGGTCGATAATTATTTGCTTCATTCTTATCCCCCGATTTAAAAATAGGTATAACTCTAGCTCTTTTTAAATCATCTGGGAAAATATTATATTTAATACTATTATTGATAATTGATGCAATTATAGGTGTAATATAATCTCCACAATATTTAATGATGTTTGGTCCAATTCCATCTAATCCTGTAGATTTTTTAATATTCAGTTTTTCAATAATAAGTTTTACTTCAAACGGTGTAATTAATTCAATATTAAATTCATGATATATTAGCGTTTGGTCTAAAGTTTCTTTCAAGTTTGAAAAATTTGTATTTGAAAACTTTGTTTTATGTATGACATTCGAGATATTGACAATATACTTGTTTAATTCATTTATAATATTTACATTTCCGTAAATTTCTTTATTACCTGTCACTAGTCTGTCTGGCATTGTAATACAACCTTTTTTATTTAGATTTGAAACGTCCTTTAAATTTTTCCATAAAAATGCCGGGTCTTTGTTATTTTTAATAGCATTGTTAAAGAAATCTCTTTTACTTTTTTTAATCATTGATGATATTTTATTTCTGAGCATTTTGTATTGTTCATGTTTCCTACTTTAAGATAGTAATCGCGTTCATGTATTAGATATTTTATCTCATCAGTAAACCATTCCGGCCGGTGTTCACGTTTGATACGTTTTTCTTTTATTGGTGCATGCTTTTTCAATATTGTATTTAAAATGGAGTAAAATAAGCTAAGAGATTCATTCGGATTAATTATGTGCTCGACTAATTCAAGATCTGATAAAGCAAGGTCTACCTGAAAATCAATTTCATTGAAGTTTTTAAAACATCTATATTTAATCGAATTATGTTCATTTATCAATCGGGTACATCCTTTCGTTGATCTTGAAATACATATCGGATAATGATCACTTAATGAGGTATCAGAAACAAACGATTCAATAATATATCTGCTACTGTTTGTATAAACATGATCTATAATTTTTTGGGTATGTTTTGTTATCCTAGTAGGATCTGTGATAAGTTGTTTCAAACCATATTTCGTTATCAAATCACCCCATTTTGTATTGTCATACTTTTTCTTTTTATTCATTGGATAAAAGTTTATATTGACATCTCCTAGAATATGATATTCTATATTTGATATATCTATTATACTTAGTTGTTTTTCATAATCGTCAATCCAAGATTGGTGAACATTTGGTGGGCGATATATAAAATTTAAAAGAAAAGGTTTGCAATTTGGGTAAATAATTTCCAACCAAACAGATTCTAATTCGTCCGTTTCTATATCGTAACGGCGCCGATATGGCACCTTGTCAGCAATATATATTACAATTCCCCCGCCTTTATGACAACTTTTACGGTCCTTTCTTTCGTGTGTGAACTTGTTTATATTTAATTCATCATCTGTTGTATCTTCACCAAGAAATGTCTCAGTAAAGCCGAAAATATCTGGCAAATTTAATTTGTTTAATAGATTGTATTTTATTTCGTCTATTTTCGGCATTAAATGATTAACGTTAAGGTGTGCAATATGTAAACCTCGTTTTTAGCTCGACTTTTCTATGAAAAGGGGAGCTATCCTACTCGCCCCGGCGTCGGCGTTAGCGTTGGCGTCACACCTTGGTTAAGTTTTTCGTACCACCCCACTTTATTTCAGAAGTATTACAAGTATGGCTTTGAAACTTACCATACTTGTTCACCATCATAACCTCCATCTACAGACAAGAGTACATAACTCTGTCAAGGTTTTTGACAGAATTATGGCCCTTTTTTGACTTAGAAAGTGTATTGAGCTTGGTTAAGTTTTTTGTACCACCTCACTTTATTTCAAAACCATTGGAGGTATTGCTTTGAAACTGACCATACTTGTTTACCATCACGACCTTCATCAACAGACAAGAGGACATAACTCTGTCAAGGTTTTTGACAGAATTATGCCCCTTTTTGACTTAGAAAATACATTGAATATGGGTAAAATCCACTTATTGCCTTAACCCTTTGAGATATTGCTTTGAAACTTTTAATGCTATTTCACATCATTACCCCCATCTGTACGCAAGAGAAGGTAACTCTGTCAAGGATTTGTTTTAAAAATTAAGGCCTTTTATCGACTTAGAATCTTGGTTAAGTTTTTAGTACCAGTCCACTTTTTGACTGAACTGTTTGAGATATTAATTTGAAAGTTGGAATACTTGTTTACAATCATGATTCCCAAACATGTCCAGGAGAAGGTAATTCTGTCAAAGATTTTATTTGAATTATGGCCCTTAACTGTCAATGTTTTGTATTATAGGCAAGCACTAAAAAACTTAAAAAATCTAAAAAAATTCATTCCTATCCACTTGTTCACTTTACCATAAATTATGTCATATAAACATTGCTGTAATATTCAAGGGTATCAAACAACTAGTTCACTTTAAAAATACAGAGATTCTTGTATTGCCTTTTACTGCAAAAACTTTTTTTATTGGCAAGCAATAAAAAAGTCGAGCGCGCTGTCTTACGGACAGCTCTTGTTCAAACTTAGAATTGAACAATTTATTATCTGGAAAATTTGATTTATGGAGCGTAACATTATTTAGTACTTTGCAATTATATTCATCATTTCCGTATTTATTGTATGGCACTGATTGTTCAAAAGAAACAATTTGATTATCAGATTCATTAGTGTCTATAAATTTCCGTTCTTTTACTATCAAATCGATAATTTTTCGCGTACTTAAACATATGTGTAAAATATCAATTGTGGAGTACAACATAAAATCGTAACATACATTATAAACAATAGTAAAAGAAGGAGTGTACATGCCTCCTATCATAAAACAAGTTTTCCTGCAACCATTTTGTAGGAACATATCGAAACCGACTTTTTTATTTAACGGAATTAATTGAAAAGTTCTTGTGTGTGACTGAAATATTACTATATAGTTATTTCTTATTTGAGATATACCAGATATGTTAATGTAATATATATAAGAGAAAATCAAATTCAAATTATCTACATTTGTAAAACTATTTGTTTTACTCTCACATACCTCGATCCAGTAATCTGTTAGAATACACATGTTACTGTTATTTGATGAAATCTCATTTTTGGATTCTTTTTCTAACAAAGTAGTCTTATTACGTTCACTTACATTGTTTATGTATTCATTGTTAAATTTATTAAACGTTTGTAATTTGTCTTTGCTATAATAGCTTTTAGAGTGTCTGTCCGCATTATCCTAGTTCAGATACCAACAGTCTTTAGACTTGTGATTTATTCTTCCGCAGATAAAACACTGATCAAAGCATTTCCTACTTCCGGTTCCGCCATATCGCATTTCACTGGAAAAGTTGTACCCATTGCTCCGCTCCGAAGAATGTTGCCACCTTCTTGTCAAGTTTTTGTTCATGCTTCTGGTTCTATCTGTTACAGTTGCGCGCATATCGGAATTTGGGGAGGATTGTTGTTTGATTATACGTAGCCTTTTATTTATTGCCAGGACTAACGCAGACGCACCCCTCGGGCTTAAATGGATACCATCCCTTACAAATTGGTGTTTCGCTACACTGCCGTCACCATAGACAAATCCGCTGTATACATCAATCAGTGTAGCATTATTGTCTAAACAAAGCTGTGACAGTTCTTCATTCAGTTGAGTAACATTTGCATCTGATCTTGGGCATACAGTACATATATAATTGAACAGTCCTTGTGTTTTTCAAGTGACGTCAAGGCAGTTTTTAATTCTGCCAAAGTCGAGGTTAGTGGAATTTCTGATGCGACGTCATTTCCTCCGACGTAGATAACAATGTTGAGTAATTCCCTCATATCCAAGTTTTTCAATCGTAACGCTATGTCATGGGCGGTGCCTCCCCTTATATAATATGTATCTACGGTATCATGTAAACCTCGTTTGTTAATTGCTTTCATGATAGAATCACCGATAATTAGCGTTTTTGTACGTTTTGGACTTGTTGATTTTTCTGAAATTGGTCTCTTTATCTGAGTGTCGTCCGTTGTAACAATGTTATCCCTCTCTACAGTATATTTATCACTTGATTTCGGATTTATATCCTTTCTTGGTACCGTTTTTAAGCAATCAAAAAATGACTGAAGTTTCCTTTGCATAGATTCGGCGAGTATTTTGACATCTTTCTCAACGTTTTTTGAGTTTAGCAAAAGCGAGTCAAAAGAGTCCTGTGTTTGGGAGTTAACTAACGATACATGCCGTTTAATACTTACTATTTCGTCTTTAATTGAGGACGTCTGAAAGTTTGTCTCCTTAATATGACGAGAGAGTGTTTCATTTATTTCCAATATTTGATGTTGGATGTTATGGAGCATACTAATCATTAAAGAGTCTGTAGTATCCGTATCAACTCGAATGTTACTCGACTCTAAAGATTCACACTGGAATTCCAAATCGCAATCTGCATCTTCTATTTCACATAGTGTTTTAACCGCTGTTTCATCTATGCAAGATTCCGCTTCTTTTGTAGACATATGGTTCAGTATCACCGCCTTTATTTTCTGATTAAATTCATTTAAATTATATCCTTCATCCGACAGCTTGTTTTCAACAAATTTTAAAATGGCTGTGAGGTCCAAATAAATGAACTGCTATGTGTTCTTCCCGTTTATTAGACAAGATGATCGTGTGTGATATAAATTTAATGTGTAGGAACGGGACTTATCTTCTGATGACATATTATATTTAGTTTCAACAATGTTTTGCTTCTTATCAAAAGCTGTAGTTTTCTTGGTTCGATCAATCATTTCTGGATCAGAAAAGAATATTTCTGAAGCATACTTAAATAACTCGTACATACCAGTGTTCATTTCCAACTTAATTCCACCTCCTGTAACTGTAATGATCATTTCTTCCCGTTCTGTAGTATTCAATTTTTTCTTAAGCGCTTTCCGACAGTTCATTTCATAATCCCGCTGCTCCTGGGAATGAATTTCTGAATCTTTTTTATCGTTCATTTTGAGAATTCTGACAACACTTTTTTTAATAATTGTTTTTCTTCCGATATCAATGACACAATTTAATGAAAATTACATCATCGTGTCCAGATTTTTTTCTTCTTATCAAATCCGTCTTTTTATTGAAAATCTCTGACGTTAAATAATCAAAAGATTTAATTATTGTTAATTTTGACGCTCCGCCGTTAAACTTGTTTACTGCAACCGGACGTGACGTCATGTCATGTGCATCATGTGCTATTATTTGTAAGAGTCATAATTATCCAGAAACTATTCTAACATGCTATCATTTTGTTCTTAAACAATGTTGCAATATATTCAGGCACTTTACATGGAATGTTTACAGTTAATGTCACTCTGTACTTGTGTTAATAATGGCAGCAAAAAGATGCATGTATATATGCTTCAGATAAGGCAAGCAAGGGTTCTTTTTCATAAATTTATTTATTATTTCGAATACTCTGACAAAAATTCATAACACTTTTGATCATGAAAATTAATAATGAAATAGTCATTAATATCCAAAAGTTCAATTATTACAAGGTCTACAAAAACTCTTTAATTGTATGAGATTTTTTTTTTCAGAATCTGTTGGAGAAGCTGCATGATGGAATAAAATCTCAAGAACACCAACTAAATGCTCTACAACTTCTCCTCCACATTGTATGTAAGCAACCATTGTGGATCAACAAGATTGTAAAAATGTCAGTACTGAAGGTCATCCTTAAGTGTCTCAAGGTCAGTTAAATAATAAATTTGTAATATAGTACACAAAATTGTTATTGAAAGAGTATCTAGATCTGAACATGTATTTGACCGAAATGGCTTAGCTCAGCAGGGACCTCTGAAACATGAGAAATTTTTGCTTGATTATTTCTTTTATTGATTAGAATACACCATTTGCATTTTTCTCAAAAACCGTCAAATTCACTTTAAACTTGAAATATTTGTTGACTATCAAGGGCAGGTCAGTCTGCTAAGCATGTTTTCAGAATTATGCCCCTTTTCTATGTTGTTGTCTTTACTATCCAGCACTGAGAAAAGTGGAGTGAGCTATACGCAATGAGGACTAATTATTGTAAACCTTGCCTGATACCTTTTATAATATCGGACATAAATGTGGCATTCTCTATATACATGGGTGCAAGTTTTCAGATATGTCCTGAATTCAGTTTCTTGTGACAATTTCTATCTTTAAATGTTACTATATGATATATGATAGAAATGCCTTATGAAGTTAAAGGTTTTCATTTATTCTAATTGTCATCTGACAAATGTATATATTCGTGAAAAGATTCTAAAATAAAATTACATATTATTTGCAATACCGTTTCTGATCCAATATATGCATTATGTTTGAAATATTTATCGAATTATTATAAACATGGATTCAATCTATTTGCAATAAAAACTTATTAAATGTAAAATATTTTCAATGAAACTGATCAATTAGTAAAATAATTCGAACACTTGAACGTCATATAACTTAATACCAATGAGTAAAATTGCAAAAAGCCTACTGTTATAACGAGTAGAAATTATGTATAAATATGCAAAAAATTTTCAACAGTCAATATAAGATATAAATTAATCACTGAATCTTTAATCTGTTACTTTCCAAGAATCAATCTGCATAGATTTTTAATTACGAGTTATTCCGCATTGTGAACTTACATTCCTAGCAGACAAGTTTTCAGCTTATCTGTTGGACCTTATTTTGATCATGTTCCATCATTGTGCTTTCATTTATTCAAACAACGTATATCAGCTGAACAAAAGTTTAAACTATCCGCGTAACATGTAACGTCTGCTGCCTTCTTCTACAATAGTGGTCTTATCTACCAGCCTTTGAAATATTCAAAGTGCTTCATTGTGTGAAAGACCACTAATATATCTTGAAGCTTTGAACATATTGATCATAAATTCGAAATGTAAAGCACTTCTCTATGCATCAATACAGGTATGCCATGCTCTGTCCAGGATCCATGCTGCAACAAACCCTATTACAGGTAGTGCCCTAACAAACCCTATTACAGGTAGAGAAACTGATAGCGAACAGCATGGATCCTGATCAGACTGCACAGATGCGCAGGCTGGTCTGGATCCATGCTAGTCACAAACGCACTATGTTGGTTTTGTCATGATGCGGCACAAATAGTTTCTGCTTTTTGAAAGGTACTGACATTTTGAAGGTTTTTCAATCAAAAGTACAATATTCCTTCTCGCTTGTTTCAATTTCCAGACTTTGGAAGAAAATTTGAATTTATATAACCCACATTTTAATGGAAAATTGTTCAGAATTTAGTAGTTCCAGAATTCAGAGATATTAATGACATAGAAAGCAGATGGAGAAATTTTGGGACCCTGGAAATGTTAGGATTTCAGAAGTTTCCGAATTTCAGAAGTTTCCGGATTTCAGAAGTTTCTGGATTTTAGAAGTGCCGTAATTCAGAAGTTACACTGTATGAAATATACATTCATACCCCTAAATATTTCAGCTGGGAACACACCGGACATATTTTACCTGCACCTGCAGATATCAGTGTATGCCCTGTTCCATCGTCTCTATGGTATGTTCCCATACACATTTCTGGCATATCTCAGACAGTATTATACGAAAAAGGAAAACATTCCTGTCTTTGAGGAGGTGATTAAGGTATGTTCACTTTTGTTTATGCTTTTTAACAATAAAGAATAGGACCAAATTCATGGGAAAACAGATTCATTGCAAAAATTCAGCATTAAATTCAGCATTATTAGGCTTCATAGGACTTTTGAAAGATGGCAGGACTTCAAAAAAACATCTTACTGAAAGTGATATAGCAGTCAAAATAAAGTCTTCAATGTTATATCACTATTATTGTTTTTAGTTATTTTTATCATTGGTAACAAGTGCAATGAAAAGTCCTTAAAAAATGATTAGCCAAAATATTTCTAGAAAGTCAAGATTTTAAGACAAAAGTATTTTCAATTCGAATAATGATTTGCGTGTTACAGGCAATGAATGACAGATTTTGCAGTATTTATTAACATGGTATTCATTACCATATTTCTACTGGTTGGCTAAGGCAGTAGGGTCATGTTTACATATTTTAACATTTACTTTGTAATTGTGGACTGAAAGTGCTATTTGAAATGTTTAAATTAATTATTTGCTCACTTTAACATTAAGTTTACTTTTGAATGCATTTTCAAAATTTTCATGAGAATCAGCATGAATCTTGATGTATACCGCTATAAAAAAGGGGCTTGAATTTTGGCATTGCAAGTTAGTATAAACCCTATATATTATTTGTTACAGAGTATGTTGGAAAGAGTAAGGTTACATCCGTCGTTGATAACTGGAAACAGGGAACAGGAGACCTCCACACAAAGGTAACATTTGTTTCTGATTTTGCTCTGGGTCTACTTAAAGGTTAAGGGATTAAGCAACTAACTGTATTGAGCCTGGTCAGACAGCATTGTTGTGCAGGTTGGCCTGGTCCTATACTGGTGCTAATAACTTGGTTTTTTTAGCTCCTATAGGTTTAAAGAATGATAGGGTAGTCCTTATCATCTGGTGTTTGGTAATACTTAGTTGTAACCTCATATTTTATCAACTACTGGAGATTTAGGTAAATGCTCAATAACTTCAATTTGTATTTGGTAATACTTGGTTGTAACCTCATATTTTATCAACTTCTGGAGATTTAGGTAAATGTTCAATAACTTCAATTTGTATTTGGTGATACTTGGTTGTAACCTCATATTTTATCAAAACTTCTGGAGATAGAGATAAATGTTCAATAATGACTTTGTTTCCTGAATGCTCCAAATGATACCACATTTAAATAAAAATAAATTCCATACAATTTTATCATATTTTCAATAATGTACCATGCTTTCCATTGACAACAAACATTACTTCTAGAGAAATCTGAAATTAAGACCGCCCTTGGAAAACAATTTTTCCTGCATAGCCACAAGTGGCCTCGTTAGTGGGGTTCTACTGTATAAACTTAAAACTTCACACTTTCCTCAGGAGTGTAATTATATAATTAGGCCTAAGTATAAGACCAGTAACTCTTGTTCTGTTGTACAAGTTAGATCAAACTTCATATTTCACTACAGTGATTATTTTCCCCTCTATTTTACAGCTGAATAAAGGCTGTTTCCCCTAGTCCAAAATAGATATATTTTCCCCTGAAACGCCCTGTGCAGTTCTTCACCAGAACCATGACTTGAGAGAAGCTCACTTATATCAGCTAGAAGTCCTGATAGATAAGCTCTGCTTTGTACCATGCATGCTAAATTGAACTCAAATTGAAAATTTTATAAATGTGTGGGTAAATTACATTCTTAGTTATTGGAATTCGACTTCAGATTTCCCCCTTTTCTGATTTATTGTGCTTTATTTTCCCCTTCAGAAAGCCATAGATTGTTTTTAAAATTGAAAAAATTAAATCACTGCACTCATGGCTTTAAAAAAAGTTTTACAAAAATAGCCCCTTTATGAATTTTTGCTTTTACCTCCTCTGAAACAAATAACAGGAAGTCATGACAATTCTTAATAAGTAAATTTAAGTAAACAGGAAATTTAAACTGTAAGCAAGCAGTGACTAATTGTTGGAATCAATTTTCATGAACTTGAATAATGTTGTTTTGAATGTCATTGCTAAAGTTATATAAACTGTTTATTACAAAAGAGATTGAAAATTAGTCATTAAATGTACATAGTATGATTGTAGAAATTGAAATCATAGACTAAGTTGATTTAGTGGTTGCCTCAGTTTCGTTCATGGACAATAGTCACAATACTTCAAATTTAGAAAATTTCTGACAAGTCTGTTTTTCATACCTCAGTAATGTTGGTTTAATACTATAGCATTTTTTTCCACAAATGCAATCTTGTTTCTACTCCTGTAACAACAAAGCCTAGAGCTTAGATGTTTGGCATATTGCTTGTAGCCTTCTACAAACATTATACAGTGAAAGTTGATAAAACTGGATGCTGGGAAAATCGGAACTCTCTAAATACCGGACAATTTAGTCCCAAATTTTCCCTTTGTTAAATTAAACATTGACAATACCGGAATCTGTAAAAACCGAAAATCTTACAGTTCATAGGGGACTATGAAGTCAAATATATAGATAATTACTCTGACAATAACGGGCAGTGAAGGTGGAAATAACCATGTGTACTTGTCAATTGGTTCTGTCTAAAAAGCTACCTGAGCAGTTAACGTACCACTGATTGTCTGATTTGTTTATTACATCTCTTTTTGCAGCTTTATTGTAAGGCATAGTCATTGCTCAATATGTAGGATCCTAGGGGGGACACCATTTAGAAAACCACACAAAACCCTTCAGTCTTCTCAACTACCTGTCTGGTTTTCTCAACTTTAATTGAAGTTATCATGACCCAAGTGGTAAAAATTGGTCCTGTCCTTGGTGTCACTTGCTTTCAATTAGACTTATGTAAAGGACAACACATCTTAATATTTATGTCCAGAGCTTTTACATGTATATTTGGCATTTAGCATTGCTAATAGACCTCTACAAAAGTTTTTATGATTTACGCACCTAGAGTACCAATGTGTAGCCAGGCTCTATTCTGTAGGTAGCTCAATTGTTGTATTTTTATTATTGAAATCCCTTAAACTTTGAATAGAATGTACCAAATTTAAAGCAGATCCATACAGAAGGTTTGGGGTAAAGTGTTTAAAAAGAATGAGACAGTTAAGCCGTTGCTTTAAAAAAATTTGGATAGGAGGCATTATCAGATAGTACAGTCATTATATAAAGGTATTGTTTTTCATCCAAGGTTTTGTTTTAATCATTATGTTGAAAGTTCTTAAAAACCAAAATGATCATAATTTATAAACAGTCTTGCCATACTGTCTAAAATTATGTCATTTCTCAGGTCATTTTTTCCCCCCTACTTCGGGTGGTGGGGAAGGGTACTTAGATTTGCTGTTATCTGTCTGTCTCACAGTCAAGCTGTCTGTCCGTCTGTAGACCTAGCAAACAGTGGAAAGTATGTACGTATGTGTCCTATGGACACATTCCTGGTTCATCCAAAATGTTGTTTTGATTGTTGTGGAGAAATCTTGTTATAAAACAGAAATCCATATAACCAATCCTTGTCAGACTGTCAATGCTCAATCTAATACATTGTATAAGATATTGTTTTCCATCTGTGATATTGTTTTGACCATTATTGATATTCTTTTATAACAAGAATATAGTTAATTAAATACCATTCCCAAACTGTTTGAAACCAGGTCATAGATAGGTTCGTTTTTAATCATTGTTTTCCATTGGTGATGTTGTTTTGAATGTATTGGTAGAAAAATCTTAATAATAAGGTAACTTCTGTAAGCAATTGTTACAAAACTGATTGAAAACATTATTTATACTTTGACAAAACAGGGATTTTTTTTTGGCTTATTTTATAGCCGATATTCGGTCATATTCCCAATTGAAAATAGTATATCATTTTCCCAATCCACAGGAAAAAATTCCCAATTGAAAGTTACAAAATAAAAATATTGAATAACAAATTCTAAAATCTTTGAAAATAAGGGCTTCTTCACTGTTATGGTGCTTAAATGTTTGAAGATGCCATCCTAGACAGTGACTCTTTGCATTCATTTAATCTTTGCAAAATGTAAGTCATGCATTTTTTTCCCAATTTTTAATAAAACATTGCTGAAATTCCAATTCCATGGGTATGGGTCATGTTCCCAAAATCCTGGAAAAAAAACCTGCAAAAGAACACATGAAAATAAACTGACAAGTTGAATTATTCTTAAATGACTATGACCTTTAGTTGACCTTGACTGTTCTGCTTAACTTGTCATAACTTTGTTATTTATTTATGGATTTGAATTATTCTTAGACAAAAAATCACATATGACAAAACCAGCATCATGATAAATTTTAAATGTAAAATAAAATGTAAAGTAAAATAAATGTGACTTTGACCTTTGAATATAACCATAACCATCAAGGTCAAATATGAAGTTTGAATTTTATTTGTAACCAAAAAATTATGTTTTATAGGAGTACTGTACAATAATATTCTTCCTCTGATGTGTTCCCTTTAGAAATATGAAAAGTCAATATTGAACCCGGTTAGGTGGAACCCGGCTGGGTGTTGGCTCTTATTGTGTAATGTTTCACTAACGCCTGTCATATAAAATATCTCTCTTTGAGGCTTAACTTTCCCTATTCATATAAGTAACTATATACATGAATTTACTTGATTTAAGTGATGTCAATTTATGTTATAGATATTCTTATTGATACAGTGAATCTTATCATGTACCTGTACCGTTATACATTTAAAGATGGCGGCAGATGGAGACAAGTGATGTAGTTGTAGAATGTAACAAGATGTCTCTAGATCCAGTTGAAGGAACATGGGAGGAGCTACAGTGTCCAATCATAGCTTCAAGATATTTGAGTGACAGGCCTGCAACCAATCAGGAGAGACAAGGACTCATTTTACAACCCCTTAAATGTATGTGTTGTATGGCCCCTTAAATAAAATGTATAATTTGCACCATCCCTTAATTTCTTAATATGATTTGTACCACTCCTTAAATGTTACAAATTCTAAGGGTGCATGTGTTCTTCTATTGTGGTCATGTGTAGCTCTTAAAGTGCTTGAGCTAGAGTCCGTAAACTTTTCAGGAATGTTGATCAGCATGGATAGTTGTGCACTGTGGATTAATTCAGTTTTAATTGTTAATTTTTTTCAGAGTTATTGCCCTTGAATAGTAAAATTTACTATTCTCAACTTGTGCCGTGCGTAGCCCAAAAAGGAAATTTTATGAAACTTTACAAAAATGTTGGTAAGCATGTATATAGTTGTGCATTTGGGAGTTTGCTTATGGATTTATTCAGTATTTGTAGAGTAATTGCCCCTGACTTATTAAAAATTTTGCAATTTTCACCTTGTGTCACACAACTAGCCTAAAAAATATTTGGCCTAGAGTCATGAAACTTTACAGAAATGTTGATCAGCATGTGTAGTTTAATACCTTGGGTATTGAATTTATATCTATTCAGAATTTGTAAAGTAATTGCCCTTGACTAAATAAAAACCATTCCAAAATGTTGTGTCAAGTGTACCTCTTGAGCTAGGATCGACAAACATTACAGGAATATTGATCAGCATGTGAAGTTGTGCACAGGGGGTTTTGCCTGTGGATTACATGTAATTCAGTTTTGCTATTGCCCTTGACCTAGTATAAATTTGCAATTTTTCACATGTGTCGGTTCTAGTACTGGAGTGACTTGGAGTCATAATACTTTACTGGAATGTTGATTAGCATGGATAGTTATGCACCTGGGGGTTGTTTGTGGCTTTATTCAGTATTTGTAGAGTTATTGCTTTTTACTTAGTAAAAAATTGCAATTTTCAACTTCTTTTCAATGCTTAACTTATAAGTAGTAAATCTACTTAATCTAAATAACATGGATACATTCAGATCTGTGTTTGTTTGAAACTAGTTTTGTTGGTATTTTGATCTATCTTGTTTAAACGGAAAAGAAAACATTTTGTAATTTTGCTTGCTTAGTAAATATTTGTGAAAATACCAACTGAGAGAAAATAACTAATTTTATAATTACAAAACAACTATTTAACTATTCATAACATACTTAAACTTAATTTTGCCTTTTGCAGTACCATCAGTTTCCATGGTAACAACTGGACAGCAAGAAACAAACCAGGCTGGTCAAGACACATTCTGGAGCCCATCAGAGGTGATCGGACTGTCAACCCCTCCAGCTACCCCGGCATTGAGCAGTCTAGAAACCTCGCTAGGGGGTACCACCACGTCCCATGGTATATCATTAAACAGTCTTATTAAAAACTTAGTGGTATTAGTTTCTATAGAAACTATGTTACCATGGTGATAGTGAAAATTTCACTTTAAGCCAGATTTCATGCAAATGCTTATATACATGTGTGATAGTGTGTGTGAGTTTCTTTGTTTTGTCCATATCTATAATGTAAGTGTTCAAATCCATTTCTTTGAAGAAATAAAAATACTGGGTTTGGTTTACTAAAATGTGTGTGTAGCAATATATCTCACTTTTAGTTTAATACTTAAAAATAAATATTTTTATAGTTACTTTCTCAAAGAAAAAGAACGAAAGATGGAGACTTTTTCAAAATTAATATTTACAATTATACTGTATACTTATAAATAAAATATTAAGAAACATTGATGAAATTAAATGCATATTTTCATTTTTTTATATTTTTTGCTGTAAAAATTTATTTTTCACTGCAGTAAAACATATTTTCCATAATTTCACTGGTGCCTTTTAATCTTTTAAATCATAATGTCAAAAAAGAGAAAAAGTGCATTGTATATGAAACAGTATATACAATTTTTTTCAATACAGGAGTTATTTTCATCTTGTGATATGAAAATTATAATATTTATTTTCATTCCACTCAAAGAAAATAGGTCCAATATATATTGGAGAAAAACAACAAAACAACTTATATACATGTACAGAATGTAAAGTTTGAAACAATACAAATAGAAATAGCATGAAAAAAGAACGAAATGAAGCCTTTTCCAATTTGTTATTATGCAAAAACTATTATGATAATTGAAGAAAAATATCTACCTGTTAAAGAGGTCTTCAATGTAATGACGTTATTATATATATACATATATGAGCCGTGCCATGACAAAACCAACATAATGGGTTTGCGACCAGCATGAATCCAGACCAGCCTGCGCATCTGCGCAGTCTGATCAGGATCCATGCTGTTTGCTTACCAACTCTATTACAAGTAGAGAAATTGATAGCGAACAGCATGGATCCTGATCAGACTGCGCGGATGCGCAGGCTGGTCTGGTGCCATGCTGGTCGCAAACCCATTATGTTGGTTTTGTTGTGACACAGCTTATATAGTGAAAGTTACTATCTAAAGAGGTAATAATGTTGATTGTGTTTGACATTAATTGCCATAATTTAATTTTTGTTTTTATGCAACAGATGTAATGATTAATATTTATTTAATAAACAGTAAGCCCAGCAGTGATTTTGAATGCAGGAACCCCCATGAACACGCCTAGAGAGACTCCACCCATCAGTGAAGAACATGATCGGGTAAATATATCTTCCCTTTTACACCACTGAAATTGGAAAATGAGCTCTCCATGTTTTGAATTTAGAACAGACCATTTTTAATGTAGGGAAATTCAATAATGATATGCTCAAAATAAACCAATTGACAGTTTCCAAACTATGCAGACAACAGGCTTTTCTTATCAGTAATTTTTTACGAGTAAAGATTACCGGCTGCGTATATCTGTGTACAAATCATATGAAAAATGGCCTGACATGTGGTAGGTTTTGCAATTAATTTATAAATTTTTGGTGTCCAAATGATGTTGATTTATATACTGAGATGAAGCTATTGGTGTAATGAATAATAAAATTGGACTATTAATCACAATTAACTAGCGGTTTAAAATGTGGAAAAATTTGTTTAGAAGTATAATTTGCATTAGAGATATCGATTTTACTCGAGGATAAGGGAAACAACTCATGTTTTTTCACTTGATATACCTCGGTTATTTACGCAGTTTATATAGAAACTGTCAATGGTTGTATTAATTTTCTGCCAGTTTAACTCAACCAAAGTAATCCAGTAGTTGGTTGAGGTAAAATTTCTCTGTGACAAATGATCTTTGACATTGAGTGTAATGTTCATTTGTCTCTCACAGCTGGTTCAGTTATGTGGGATTAGTACATGTAGTTGGTCAGTTGTATTACTGCTGAGTCCTCCAGGAAGGCTGGTAAGGTGGATGGACCACAAAAAATGTGACCAGATAATGTTAAAATTGGTGTAAAAAAAACACACAGAAAAAAACAAAATAGCATACTGAATGTGTAGGCAAGTCAGCATGGGCTCAAGTATCTTTATAGTTTGACAGCAGTTAGTCTTTCAGTTGCTAAGCACTTAGCAAATATGGTGTCTGGCATTTTTTCAGTAAAAATATTTCTATTGTTTTGTCTTATAATTTTTAATTCAAAATTGTGCACCTGAGATTTATTTTTGGCCTAAAAACAAGATAAAGAGGCAAACCCGAGATTTTCATCCATAGAAATTGTTTATCCTTATGGGGCTTCTTCATTTTAAATTCAAAATAAGAATCTTTTGTAAATTTAATGTAGAATTATCATAGATACCAAGCATATTTAGAATATTTGTTTATGGTTGATGATAGAAATTATAGAAAATGAAAAGCATAGAGCAAAAGGGTAATTAATAATCCAATTAAATGTGATACCATTTCAGCATGCCAGTAGAACAAGTAGCAGAGGAGCACCTCACGTCAAGCTGGTTGACCCCAAGCGACTTAGCTCAGAGTTTCCTGTCAATCAGTCTGTCCCCTTGTTGACCCCTTCAAGTAACATACAGAGCGTGCCACCTTCCCCACTGAAGGCGGAATTTACAAACACGCCTCCTCTTGGAGTGAAGACGCTCCCAGTAATTAATGCAGCCAGGGAACTGCAGTTTGATCACGACCAATCAGACGAAAAAACAATGGGTCATGTGACCAGATTAAACCAATCACATGAGTTTTCAAAAAATGTTGTCAAGCCAGAGCCCTTTGAAATAAGACCACCTAGGAAAATTTCTGAAGGTCAAATGAGTGCAAGTGGTCAGAACACGCCTAGAAGAAGTGGGTCTGCAACAATGTTTGAAGACAGTCTGAGAGGTATTGTAAATTTATTATTGGAAATTCAGGTAGATCTAGACTTCAAATTCAGCAGGCTATTGTTACTCTTAACAAAAATACTGTTTAACTCGTACCACACTTAATATCCTAATAGGACTTGTACATCTTTCTATCTGGACACAACCATTCAGCATTCTCAGTGAAAAGTTCAAATATGTACTGACAGAATTGTGAACCGTGCCAACCATGATCAGATGATAGGGATATGTGGCCCATCCTGATCCCACTGGAAGAAGTTGCAGCCACCAGCAGGCTAATGGTTAAGAGTCCATAGGACATGACTTTAATAATTGAGCCACGTCATGACAAAACTAACATAATGCATTTGGGACCAGCATGGATCCAAACCAGCCTGCGCGTAGTTGCAGTCTGATCAGGATCAGGATCCATGCTGTTCGCTTACAAACTCTATTACAAAATGAGAAACTAATAGCGAACAGCGTGGATCCTGATCAGACTGTGTAGACGCACAGGCTGGTCTGGATCCATGTTGGTCGCAAACACATTATGTTGGTTTTGTCGTGACGCGGCTCAATTTTGTACTCTTAGGTGCCAAGTATTGTTGCTTTCAATTTTGCATGATGAAAAGAAGATAAATATGTGATTTATATAATAAACAGCCAACTCCTAGAAAAAGTGGGGTTTATAATAAGCCATCAAAATGTTTGAGATTGATATAGATACATGTAGTTATATATTAACTGTTTCCAGAGTGATTTTATAATTTTATTGATTTCTATTTTAGAGAGTAGTCAAGATACAGGGGAGGTAATTGAGAAAGTGAGAACTCCATCAGTAAGTTCAGTAACGAAGGCAGATATAGTGTCAGTAGATACAATCTCACAGGTGATAGAAGAATTAGAAAGTCAACCTAGTCATGATGGTAAGTTAAACCTTATCCACCTGAATTTCTTTAATAGACTTGTCCAGGTTCCAGTTTTGGAACTGTCCATTATCAAATTTAGGGATATCAGGATGATAATTTGAAGATAGTGGACCAACCAACTTCACTGTGAAGTTGACAACCAATTAAACTAACAAAAATTATAATCCAAACCTTCCTCAATACATTGAGTGCACATATTTTAACAGCGGAAAGCATCCGCTTTGTTATCCAGGTAATCCGAATTTTCTCTAAGACAGTTGTTCTCAGGCATTGTTATTAATTTGTTTCTCATGGTTGAATTCGAAATATGTGGGATCAATAATCAGTCATTTGTTGAGAAATTTGTTATTGCTGTTAGTTATATTTGCAAAGTCGTTCAGATGGATTTGCCACCAGGATATTCCCAGAAATGTCTTGTAATCAGTGTTAAAAACAGACAACAAACAAGAAATACTTTGTACTTTACAATGCTTTTTGTTATTGAAATGTATAAATCTTTTCTTAATTTATTTATAAGTGTAAAACAAAAAAATTCTAAAAATAGATACATGTGCATTGAATTCAACAAGTTTAATTGGAATTTCAGAGGACAGTGATGACGAAGTGTCAGAGTTGACCTCTAGTTCTAGGTCACATGGTCTAGGTCATTCGGCAATGCTGACATCAGAGTCTGTGAAGAAATTCATGAAAAACGTAAACAGAATCCGTTTTAATAGCCTCACTGCTACCAACAGCATTGAACCTGAGCCGGTGAAAGGTTTCAGCTGCAAAAGGTCAAGGTCATGTCCGCAATTTCCAAAAATAGAAACAACAATGGAAGAAGATGAAGAGTTAATTTCAAGGTCAGTTTCAGTGACATGTCAGAATACGTCTCATGAGGAGATGGAATTTAAATCCAACTTCGAGGAGATTCAGTCAGAAGCTGTGAAGGAGCCTATACCGGTGGCACCAGTGCAGCCAACCGACAACATTTGTGACATTTCAATATCTAGCACAGGAAGTACGGTTACTGTCAACAAAAAACAGGAACCAGTGGCTGTTGCCTCTGTGCCGTCTCCTGCAGTTATACCGGTTCCGAAATGTCCCGTTTACTCTGGGAAATCAGATGGTGTTGAGACTAATAGAGAAACAGACGACTTGTTACGAATCCTGAAACAGATACTGAACATGCCGTCTGCAACTACTTGTGCGAAATGTCAAGGTCAGATGGACGGATCAAAAATTGGTAAATATAAATACAATGCAAATTTTATTTTATCATTTTCCTCTGATGATATCGGTAAACAATGTTGTCTTGATTAGTAATAAATTAATCAGGTCATTGTTTAATTTAGGCAGTTTAATTCTTGAAAAATAAAGCATTTATATGGGAAAATCTCACATAGCAATATTTTTCAACTGTTTGAATAAATGTCTTTTCACATTTAAAATTTAAAACTTTTGAAATTTCCCTGTTTAATCTAGAAAATAAAAAGAAAAATCTGCTACGATTTCAACCAGCTCTTCTGGGAATAAAACATAAATTTGTCTTTTTAGCTCACCTAAGCACAAGTTCTTAAAGAGAGCTATTGTGATCTCTCATCATCCAGCTGTCTGTACAGATGTCCGTCTAGTCTTCTCTTTGTGAACAATGTCTCCCCTACTAAACATATGGTTTTATGTTGTTTGAGCTTCATTAAATACTCCTTGGGTTATCTTGTGTCAAAGTCATTTAAAGCTGCACGCCTCCAGATGATCAAAAATATTTCGATAAAATCAAACCTTAGAAAAATGTACTTAGATTTTAGGAAAAGTATAAAGATTCAAAATTCTAGTAATAATTAACATGTAATGTGCGATTAATGACGGGTTTTTCACTATTGTTTACTATATTTCTACTGCATTACTAACGCAGTAGGGCTATATTTGCACATTTTGACCTCTTAATGGCAATTTACGTGAGTTGTATGTGCCATTGATAATGTGTAAATTGCATTCTTTTGGTAAGTTCACAATATTTGACTGTTAAATATATTTTCAAATTTTCATTAAAAATAGCATGAATCTGGAGGCATGCTGCTTTAAGATTTATTGTATACTCCTTGGATTACTTCTGTCAAAAATATTCCATTTCTTGCTGAACTCTGGTTGCCTTGGGAAACCTTTTAAAATGTTCACCTGTTTGTTTAATTTTGATATTATTTTACAGAAACGATCTTTGAGTGAACAGCTTATAGAATCAATCAATATAATCTGGGTTAAATCTGTCGGTCAAATAAAAATGTGAATCGTAAATGACTAGATATCAAGAAAGTGAAATTACTTTTTAATTTTCAATTTCAAGGCCCTCAGGGGATTTGATGTAGTGTAATATTGTATGTTGGGTTGTCCGTGGCCAAGCGGTTAAGGTTGTTGACTTCAAAGCACTTGCCCCTCACTGCTGTGGATCTGAATCTCCAAAGGGACTATGGATTCTGTCATGTGAGGAAGCTATCTCGCTAGCTTATGAAATGTTGGTGGTTCTACACAGGTGCCCATTCTTGCCTGAAATAATGCACAGAAGGGAACCTGAGCTCAAGCTGAAAAATTGCCATATACCTTGACTGTGATGGTGTGACTTTAAACCCAACAACAAAAAAACAAAACTTTCCAAATCTTTAAAAAAGGTCTTGTGAGCGATACTTGTCCCTTATAGACCTCTTGTTGATGGCAAATCACTGAATATCATCTGAACAAATTGAATGTTATATTTTTTTATGGTTACCATACAAACACTATTTCTATTTAAATTAAAAAAGATTGTTGAAAATTATAAAAAAGTAGTCAATGTGTAGGTTCTTACCAGTGACTAAAATGGTTAACAAAGAGGCTTTTTAGGTTGACTTCTACCAGTAAAACTTGAAGAAGTGCCATACAATCCATAAAAAACCCAACAACTTCCACTCAACCACTTGACTGAAGTTTACTTTTAGAAACCTAAGATTCTATTTAAGTAAATATACATGTAATTAAAACCTGAAATTTTCAGCTTCTGTCATTATGTCATAATAATCATTAACTTTTTTTCCAGCTTGGAATTTTGAACAGTCGATTTAAAAATTAAAGGCACATCACTCCTCAGAGATCTTTATTTTTTTTAGATTCTTAAGAAATATCAAACATGTGTTTAATAATGTTTAAATAATGGATTTAGAGCATGTAAGATGTTCAACAATTGATGGAAGTAGCGATGGACATGTAGTCATGTGTCCTAAAGTTAGCAAAATGTAAACAACATAGCATTTTGACTGCCTTACATAATATCAGTTATATATATAACTATACCTATTACCAAAAGCAAAAGAAGCAAAAAAAGAGGGTTCATCTATGTGGCTAATGACTTATACATTTATTTTGGAAACTGTAATAGATACCAAAAATTGAAAGTTTTTTGAGAAATAAAAATGATAGCATTTCTGGGGCATAATGGGCCTTTAAGGGATTTTGATACAAAAATTGAGCTATAATCAATATAGAACCTGGTGGCAAAGGCTAATAAACCTTCAGTTCCAGTAGATTATGGGTTAATCAAAAATTTGTTAATTATTTCCATGTAGTAAGGTGACCAGTTTTAAATTATTTCTTTTTCTGCAGGTCCATCGAAGCCGTTTTTTAGCACATTCTCACCACCGGAGTTATTAGACCGCCATATTAGCCTGGGAAAAGATATTCATGCTAAAGAACTTAGTAAGCTTCCAATTCCATCGACACAGGAGGTGAACTGGACACACTTTGGAGGTAAGAAAATATGTTGTTTATGATTTTTTTTTAAACAGTTGTGCATGTGCTAATGTAATGCAGGATGGTAGTGCTTATTGTTACTACATGCTGATACTATATGTGTTCTTGTCAACAGGATGTACCGTTTTTAAGAGGAATGGCAGAAAAATCGTTGCAGGTTGTTTTGTTGTAGGAAGCACCATTGATTTTGATTGTCATAGGAAGGTCCGCTAATTATTTTAGGCTTGATTTTACTGTTCCTTTGTTAAAATGAAAGCTGTAGGGGGTTTTCTCACAGAACGGGTATTGTTGCTATAAGCGACAAGTATATCCATTTAGATCTGAAAACATGATCAAAAACATTTGTTCATGTGTTTTTGATATGAAAATATGCAACGTGTACAAATTTCTTCAAGCATGTTAATAATATTTTGCCCCCTCAAAGAATTTTCACCCCTCTTTTGTAATAAAAGAAAAAACAAACAAGTTAGATAAGTTTGTCCAGGATTTAGTTGTTGTATTATGTATTGTGTAAAGTTGCATAAGCATTATTAAACAGAAATTATTTTCAATTGAGAGAATTCCTATAGTCTGTCCCATCAAATTTGAACATTCCATTTTTTATTTAATATAATAGTAAAATCATTTAAATTAATGTCATGTTAACCCTAACGTCAATATCTCTAGGCATGTTTTTCATTTTCTTCATAAAGTCAGTAATATGGTAAAAATGTTAAAATTATAGTTTTTCCCGTTGACTTACGTTGTAACCTGACGTGACGTCCATTAAAAATTTTCAAAATGGCAGCGCCCATATAGACGTCATTTAGGGTTCGTCTCACAATTAGCGTGAAATGTACTCGGTAATTATAAAAAAAATGATTTTTCTTATTTACTTATGGATCAATAGCTAAAATTTAATGTTATCATTAAAATGAAAAATGAGAACAAAGTTGGTGTCAAAAAAGGAATTTTACTTGCAAACCATTATTTGAAATAATCAAAATCATTTGAAGTGAAAATATCAGTAACCGCTTTATAAACTCTAACACACAAAGATTTAATTAATTACCATGATATACTGTCGTATTTTATTATTATTTTTTTTAAATAACAATGAAGTGATTTGATTAGATAGATTAGATTAGATTTGAATACCGCAACGCGTTGTAGGGGAGTGGGAACACTAGCTATATAGCTAGAAAACTATAAAAAATGGTTCTTAGCTAATTAATGTTTAATTTACATAATTCTGTAGTTGTCTGAAATCTGTCCATTAGTATGTATCACGTCTATTCAAAAGTAATAAAATTGACCAGGTTCGATGGGATACAAAAATATGTTACCTTTCTATCTATTTCTATTTATTTCGGGTGCGATGTTCGTGCGCTAAAACTTTCCGTAGGTTTCAACTTTCACAAGAAATCGCCAAGAAATAGATCTACTACATTATCATGCAAATCTGACTACCACAGTGTCTACTTTAACTAACTCCCTTGCTAATGAGAAAATAGATTCCCGTTCGAGGAAAATGTAAATTATAAGAATATAATATCATGCTTTCTAGTTTGAGCAATCAAACGTAGGCCTATACACTTTAAGCTTGTAAATACAGATTTAACTTTCCGTCTCACAATTCAACAAAATGTCCAGAAATGCCGACAGTGATTTGGTATTATCAAGAATAAGTTTGAATTGGAGTGTTCAATAAGCGACAATAAGTGTTGTTTTTTGTAGGCTCAAAAAGTTACATATAATTATTATGTTAATATGAAGGGAAGATCGAGTCAAAGAGAAACACCGAACGACGTTCTCAATAATTTTAGCCTTCCTAAAATTTGAAAATATTCAGTGAAAAAAAAAAACAATAGATCTAGCATATTTTTCGCGGGAGAAAAAATACCACGTATTGTATGTTTTGTAGCTAAAAGAGTTGGATTTACAGAAGTCTTGAATAAGGAGATAATATGTAGGGAAATCATTTCTGAGAAATATATAAAATAATTTAAAAACATAAAATCAAAACTAATGTTATATGTAATTAATGGAAGAAGTATTGTACTTTTGTAGATTCATGTCATTAATTGTGTTTAAAATTATTTAAATGTTATCAGAAGTTTTATCATTAATATATGAATTGAAGATGTAATTTTAACAGTCAAATCTGGGTATACAAACATTATTATAAATGTCATCAAGACAAATTTATCTCAACACTTAAAATTATCTGTTTGAGGTTACATATGCCTAACCGCCCTCTGTCAATGCCGCAACTGGAATCATCCATAAAAAGCGCGAGGCATTTTTGTTACGTCATATATTTCGTAAATAGTTGTTGACGTAATATATGTTTTTTTTCGCCAGGAATCCATTTGCATTGTGATGTTGACAACTAAAATTGATGGGCCGTTCTTGAATTATGGATTTGGAACATGCTGATTTATGATGTGTTTCATTTACATATTTCATTTGCTAACCCAAATAACTCCACAAATTGAACACTGTTTTAATAATGAGACGGATTAACAGTTTTAAAAAATCTGGATCATCATAAATGTAGGAGTCATGTCATTCAGGAGTTTTGAAGTATACGGAACTGGATAGAAACTTGCAATGAAAAGGAATCTTCAGAATGCGAATTTGTCGTGACATTTATAAAGATCTATTTCGAAATTCATAGGGATTCTATTCAGCTTAAAAGTAAGTGCAATTTCTAAATCTACTGTACTCCATGTGACTCGGTCACTCGGTGTTCTTGTTGCTTATTTTCATTTTTTTAAAGTTTTCCATCATGCATTGCAACTAAACTGTTACATCTTGTAGATCCAGCTTTGTAAAATAATCATGAAACGACCCCGAGAACCTCATGTATATTTAGAAACATGACACGTGCTTTCTCCCGTTCATCTTCAAATGAAGAGTACTTCGGCAATGGCTACGGAAAATAAACAACAGAGATTTACCATAGAGAAATCAAAATTTGCTTTCACAAGAAAAGTAGACACTTTAGAGTAAAATCCTGAAAAATCTCGAGGGTGACTTTTTTTTAGTTCACAAAAATAGTTAAATTTTTATTCAACCTCGTTTTGTTAATTCACACCAGACAAAAGTTCATTTCCATTTTTAATGGGACAGACTATAGTTAAAGTTTTGTGGAAACTTTGTTGCCTATAAACTATTGAAGGTATTCTCTTAAAACTTCATACATTTTTTTCTGGATTCACAATCTAGAAACCTTTATGAACATAAAGAATTATTGCTTAACGGGACTCATTTGAGTAATTTAACAGAAATGGAAAAAAAAATTTAAAGATTTTAAACCATTTGATGTAGGTCTTGTCCAAAAATTTGTGTACAAAATTTCAGATAATTTATTCACATTATTTGACTGTATTAATAACATTTATTGTGCTATATTACCTAAGAATAAGTGTGTTTCAATCTCAAATCAGGCTAAAAATCACACTTTATTTTGATTTTCAATTTAATTTTAGCTCACCTGTCACAGAGTGACAGGGTGAGCTTTTGTGATCACTTTTCGTACGTCCGTCGTCCGTCTGTTCGTAAACTTTTTCTTTAAATGACATCTCCTCATAAACCACTAAGCCAATTTCATCCGAACTTCACAGGAATGTTCCTTTGGAAAAATTGTTCAAAGAATTTAATTCCATGCTGAACTCTGGTTGCCATGGCAACCGAAAGAAAAAACTTTAAATATCTTCTTTTAAAAAACCCAAAGAGCTAGAGCTGAGATATTTGGCATGAAACATCTTCTAGTGAATGTCTACCAAGTTTGTTCAAATAAAAGCCCTGGGGTCAAAATTGGCCCCGCCCCAGGGGGTCATTGATTTTCCCTATATGCATATGGTAAAAACTTAAAAAATCTTCTTTTAAAGAACCCATAGAGCTAGAGCTTAGATATTTAGCATGAAACATTTTCTAATAAGTGTCTACCAAGTTTGTTCAAATAAAAGCCCTTGGGTCAAAATTGGCCCCGCCCCAGGGGGTCATTGATTTTCCCTATATGCATATAGTAAAAACTTAAAATATCTTCTTTTAAAGGACACATAGAGCTAGAGCTAAGATATTTAGCATTAAACATGTTCTAATAAGTGTCTACCAAGTTTGTTCAAATAAAAGGCCTGGGGTCAAAATTGACCCCGCCCCGGGGGTCATTGATTTTCCTTATAATATTATGTGTATAGCAAAAACTTAAAAAATCTTCTTTGAAAAAACCCAAATAACTAGAGATTAGATATTAAGCATGAAACATCTGCTAGTGAGTGTCTACAAAGTTTGTTCAAATAAAAGCCCTAGGGTCAAAATTGGCCCCGCCCCGGGGGTCATTGATTTTCCTTATATGTGTATGGCAAAAACTTAAAAATCTTCTTTGAAAAAACCCAAATAGCTAGAGTTTAGATATTAAGCATGAAACATCTTCTAGTAAATGTCTAAAAAACCCAATGAGCTAGAGGTTAGATTGTTAAGCAGGAAACATCTTTTTGTGGGTGTCTACCAAGGTTGTTCAAGTAAAAGCCCTTGGGTTAAAATTGGCCCTGCCAAAGGGGGGGGGGGTCATTGTTTTTCATTATATGTGTGTAGTAAAAACTTCATGAAACATTTTCTAATGTGTGTCTTCCAAGTTTGTTCAAATAAAAGCCCTGGGGTTTAATCTGGCCCCGCTCCGGGTGAGCGACCTCAGGGCCATCATGGCCCTCTTGTTTGAGTATATTTCTTTATCTTTTTATATGTTTCTGTTTTTAAGTGCACCAGTTGATCTATGTAATATGGAGCTTCTTTGAAGTTTTGCATGCATATTTAATTCTCCTCTTTAACAACCCTCAAATCTTCTTTTGGGGTGTCCATGGCCGAGTGGTTAAGGTCGTTGACTTCAAACCACTTGCCCCTCACCGCTGTGGGTTCGAATCCCGACAGGGACTTTGGATTCTTTCATGTGAGGAAGCTATCCAACTAGCTAACGGAACGTCGGTGGTTCTTCTCAGGTGCCTGTTCATGCCTTAAATAATGCACGGAAGGACACCTGAGGTCTTCCTCCACCAGTAAAGATGGAACGTCGCGATATGACCTATACTGTGTAGATGTGACATAAAACACAAAACAAACAAAACAAACAAATCTTCACTTATGTCTTTAGGGTCATATTTTCATTATATTGACCAATACACACAACCCTATCATTGATTTTTGAGGAAAAAAAACATATTCTGTTCAATTGACTGAAAATTCTTGCATTATCAAGATTCTTATTTTTAGTACAAGCACAGAGTCAAATTCCTCACAGTGATTACCTCCCTTGGCAGATTTCACAGACGTCATATGATGATGAAAGTCACATGACGTAACATTGAAATTCAAATGTAAATATTGACCGTTGCATAGAAGATCTGACGTCTTTTTCTCTTTCTGTTTTATTTTCAATTTTCTGTATGTTTTTTATAGTTTATCAAAAAAAGTATGAAAAGTAGATTCAAAAGCTAAAAAATATTTTTAACAAATTTTGTTTGTGGTGCCATAGATCTCTGTTCTGATAAGGGAAGATCACTGCGTAGGAGATTGGCACAGAGCATTGTTGATTGAGTTATCCTACTGGCTGCTTGTATCATGTACAGGTACCACATGATATGTTTTATTCGCACAGGAACGCCCCCAGCTGACGAGGTTAGTATACTAAGAGGGCAGTTGATGCTTCTACACAATCAGCTAATGTACGAGCGTCACAAGAGGGATCAACATGCTAAAAGAAACAGGCGACTTCTCAGAAAGATTGCACACTCAAAGACTTTGGAAGAACAAAACAATTCAATGGTAGGTATTATTTTCACACACAAAAAAAATCAAGGCAGAGTGAAAACCTTGAGGCAACACGAGTTCAACGAAGGCATCTGTTAGGTACTTTACCTGATTCAGTCAGTTCTATGATTTACAAGAAGGGAAACGTTTACAGTATTGTCACTGATTTGAGCAATTTTTTTTATTACTGTTCACAGCCTTTTTGTTCTTTTTGTGAAAATCTGAATTTTACATTGCATAATATGTTACAGAGTGAGAAGTTGTAAAGATCATTTTACATTGCATATGACAGAGTGAGCAGTTGATATTGATTATAATCAATAACATAATAATCATAATAATATATTATGATTTGTGATCCCTTTTCGTCTCGCGTCCGTCCGGCGTCCGTCCGTCCGTAAACTTTTACTTTAAACGACATCTCCTCATAAACCACTTAGCCAATTTCATCCAAACTTCACAGGAATGTTCCATTGGTAGTCAACTTTTGTTGTAGTCAAAAATTGTTCAAACTGTTGAAACATCACCAAGTTTGTTCAAATAAATGCCCTGGGGTCAAAATTGGCCCGCCCCCGGGGTCATTGATTTTCATTATTTTGTATTGAGTAAAAACTTAAAATATCTTCTTTTAAAAAAACCAAAAGAGCTAGAGTTTAGGTACTAAGCATGAAATATTTTCTAGTAAGTGTCTACCAAGTTTGTTGAAATAAAAGCCCTGGGGTCAAAATTGGCCCCTCCCAGAGTTAGAGCTTAGATATTTATCATGAAACATCTTCTAATGGCTGTCTACCAAGTTTGTTCAAATAAAAGTCCCTGGTTTGAAATTGGCATTGGCCCAGGGGCCTATATACAGGTGAGTGATTTCAGGGCCATCATGGCCTTCTTGTTTTACATTACATATGACAGAGTGAGCATTTGAAATGATTTGCTTATTTTACATTACATGTGACAGAGTGAGCATTTGAAATGATTTGCTTATTTTACATTACATATAACAAAGTTAGCAGTTAAAATGATTATTTTACATTACATATAACAGAGTGAGCCGTTGAAATGATTATTTTACATTACATATGACAAAGTGAGCAGTTGAAAGGATTATTTTACATTACATATGACAGAGTGAGCCGTTGAAATGATTATTTTACATTTCATATAATAAGTGAGTCGTAGAAATGATTATTTTACATTACATATGACAAAGTGAGCAGTTGAAATGATTATTTTACATTCATTATAACATAGACAGAGTGAGCAATTGAAATGATTATTTTACATTACATATGACAGAGTGAACAATTGAAATGATTATTTTACATGACATATAACAGAGTGAACAGTTAAAATGATTATTTTACATTATATGTGACAGTGAGCAGTTGAAATGGTAATTTTACATTACATATAACAGAGTGAGCAGTTCAAATGATTATTTTACATTACATATAAAAGAGTGAGCAGTTAAAATGATTATTTTACATTATATGTGACAGTGAGCAGTTGAAATGGTAATTTTACATTACATATAACAGAGTGAGCCGTTTCAATGATTATTTTACATTACATATAATAGAGTGAGCCGTTGAAATGATTATTTTACATTACATAATTATAACAGAGTGAGCCGTTGAAATGATTATTTTACATTACATATAAAAGAGTGAGCAGTTGAAATGATTATTTTACATTTTACATATCACAGAGTGAGGCTTTGAAATGATTATTTTACATTACATATAACAGAGTGAGCAATTGAAATGGTTATTGTACATTGCATATTACAGAGTGAGCAGTTGAAATGACCCTTTACATTACATTATAACATATGACAGAGTGTGAGCAGTTGAAATGATTATTTTACATTACATATAGCAGAGTGAGCTTTTGAAATGATTAGATTATTTTACATTGCATATAACAGAGTGAGCAGTTGAAATGGTTATTTTACATTACATGTGACAGAGTGAGCAGTTAAAATGATTATTTTACATTACCTGTGACAGAGTGAGCTGTTGAAATGATTATTTTACATTACATATAATAGAGTGAGCAGTTAAAATGATTATTTTACATTACATATAATAGAGTGAGCAGTTAAAATGATTATTTTACATTACATATAACAGAGTGAGCAGTAGAAATGATTATTTTACATTACATATAACAGAGTGAGCAGTTGAAACAGAATGACGTGATGATACGAGATTTGCAGGTGTCAATAAAATTACTACAGGAGGAGAATCATAAACTAAAAAAGATTAAAGACGATGAGGAACACACTAAACTTGTTCAGCTACGGTAAACATACCTAAACCTTATTCTTTTGAATTTATGTAATGAACTAGTTCTGTGGTTGGTTCCTAAGATGGGGCTCAAGTTTTCTATGGCAATCAATCTTGGACATTGAGATATTATAGTCATTTGTCTCTCATCGCTGATTCAGAAATCATGTCGGATTAGTAGCAGAAATTGGTAAACTGGTTAGGCACAAGGGAAAGCCGGTAAGGTGGACTGACCACCTTGATGTGACCTAAAATGTGTCAAAATTAGTGTCAAAATCAACTATACAAACGTTTTTAATTTGGAACTGACCATTATGAGTTTCAGCGATTTCGGTGAATGAAATTGAACAAGCAGCAGTGTAAAGTCTGGTCATGAAAATTTATAGATTTATAGATAAATAAATAAATGTTATTTATACATTGCAAACGACACTTGAAATTTATGATAATTACAAAAAATAGGTTACAATATGCAAAAATAGCCCTGACTGTGTTACTCACATAGTACAAAAACATGATGATAGATACTGCAAAATCAGTCATTAATTGCATGTAACATATAAATTATTTCTTTCTTAAATTGGGAATATTTTTTACTTTCCTAAATTCTTAATACGTTTTCAAGGTTGATTTTCTCGAAATATTTTGTCTCATATGGAGGCATATGGAGGCATGCAGCTTTTAATAATATGATTGAGTGTTATATATTAATCTATATGTATGAGTTAAGCTGATGTATGTTTTTTGTTGTTGTTTTATTGTAAAAGGATGACAGATTGAGAGTCAGACTTTTCTAATGTGGTGTAGCCATGGGTTACTTACCCAGAATGCAATATTCTAAAAATAGCATACTGACATAAATACTGTGATATATCAATTGTTATTTCAGAGCCTGCTTGCAAGAGAATGAAGATTTGAATAATGCGAAGAAAGAGTTAAATATGCTTCTTGTACGACAGAGAGAAGAACAGGATATTTTGAAAAAGGTACGTGTTTTGGGGGATTTTTATGCCACCGCAGCATCTGCGATGCGGTGGCATATAGCGATTCACCTGTGTGTGTGTGTGTGTGTGTGTGTGTGTGTGTGTGTTTGTTTGTTTGTTTGTTTGTGTGTGTGTGTGTTATATAGATTATATAGTGAACTTCAAAAATCTTCTTGTGAAAAACCTCTGGTCCAATTTCAACCAAACTTGGCAGGATTCATCCTTGGGTGAAGGGCATCCAAAGTTGTTCAAAGAATTTCATTCCATGCAGAAATCTGGTTGCCATGGCAACCAAAAGGAAATATAAGAATAAATTTAAAAAATCTTCTTGTAAAGACCCAAAGGCCTAGAGCTTAGATATTTTGCATAAAGCATTGTCTGGTAGACCTCTACCAAGATTGTTCAAATTATAGCCCTGGGGTCAAAATTGGCCCCGCCCCGGGGGTCATTGATTTTCACTATATGTACATATAGTAAAAACTTAAAATACCTTCTTGTAAAGACCCAAAAGGCCTAGAGCTTTGATATTTTGCATAAGGCATTGTCTGGTAGACCCTTACCAAGATTGTTCAAATGATAGCCCTGGGGTCAAAATTGGCCCCGCCCCGGGGGGTCATTGATTTTCACTATATGTACATATAGTAAAAACTTAAAATACATTCTTGTAAAGACCCAAAAGGCCTAGACCTTAGATATTTTGCATAAGGCATTGTCTGGTAGAGTTCTACCCAGATTGTTCAAATGATAGCCCTGGGGTCAAAATCGGCCCCGCCCAGGGGGTCATTGGTTTTCCTTATATGTATACAGTAAAATGCCACCTAACGACCACGCCACAAATAGGACCACGCCGGTATTACGGGCACTTTTTAAAAGTACAAAATATTTGCCTTCTTTATTCATTGAGAAAAATGACCAGTATACCGACCACGTCTCTAATCCGGCATAACGACCACTTCTGTCAGACATTTGTGTGTATTTCGTATCAAAACATTAACCTGTATAACGACCATGCAACATAATGGCCAGACATCACTTGGTGTTTATTGCCCCCATTAATTGTCGTAATCTTCCCTCTGGCGTAAACAAATACACCGGGTCAAATGAGGTCATTAATATTTGATTAGACGCTTGTTTTACGATGTATCTTTAGCATTCAAGCGTAACATGATCAGTTTAAACCACTTCTGGCCAATTAATCTAAGCTACTATGGTGTGAGAAACGATTAATTTGTCGGCGTAATTAGGATGTCATAAACAGTTAAATAGCATTTAAAATTGCTTGTTGTGCATCACAATTTATAGCAAGTACGGTAAAAAAAATGCTAATTACACCAAATTATCAGTTCATGTGTGCTTTATGTCGATATGTAATTAATGTATAAATCATCATGAAAGTCATAACTGTATTTAATACCTCATATTTTTCCTCTAAAGCGGAAACTATAAATAATATTTTCATTATATTAATGATGTTTCATATTACCATGCATTAAAAATGTTTTTGTTTGAAAAAGTTGTGTTTCTTTTTACTCATTTAATTAAGTAAATGTACCATGAGCATAAAACTATTTGAGGTATACTTTAAGTTAAGTTGGATTTCGTCAACTGTTTAAGTGACTTATTCACTATTAAGACCAGTTCACTATTAAGACCACTTTGAGTCAGTCCCGCTAGTGGTCTTAATAGAGAGAATTTACTGTATAGTAAAAACTTATAGTAAAAACTTTAAAAAAAATTCTAAGCGATTGACAAATGCTAGAGGTTAGATATTTTGCATGAAACATTGTGTAGTGAACCTCTAGCAAGATTGTACAAATTATAGCCCTGGGGTCAAAATTGGCCCCACCCCCAGGGGTCATTGATTTTCACTATGTACATATAGTAAAAAAAAAAAAACTTCTTGTCTGAAGGTACAAGGCTTAGAGATTTTATATTTTGTATGTAATATCATGGGTCCTCTACTAAAGTTGTTTTAATTATGCCCCTAGTGTTAAAATTGCCCTGCCCCAGAGGCGATAGTTTTCCTTATATGTATAAAGTCAAAACTTGAAAAACTTCTTCTCTGAATTGACAAAGGCTAGAGGTTAAATATATTGCATTAGACTTTGCGAAGTGAACCTCTACCAAGATTGTTCAAATTATAGCCCTTGGGTCAAAATTGGTTCCACCCCGGGGGTCATTGATTTTCATTATGTACATATAGTAAAAAAAAAATAAAAAAAATATTTTTGTCTGAAGAAACAAGGCATAGAGCTTTGATCTTTGCTATATAATATCATCTATAGGTCCTATACCAAAGTTGTTCAAATTTTTCCCTTGGTGTCAAAATTGGCCCTGCCCGGGGGCAGTGATTCTCATTATGTACACATAGTAAGAACAGAAAATAAAACAAATGTTTTCTGAATGGGAGAAAGCTACAGCTTAGATATTTGACTTGAAATGTTGTTTGGTGGACCTGTATCAAGATTGTTTTGAATTAAACCCTTGGGTCAAAATTTTGCCTTGCCCAAGGGGAAAGTGACCTACTTTCTTATCCTTTGATGTACAGCAATGAAATTTTGACCATGTGCACAGTTTAAGTTGTAAAATTGAACTTTGATATCAGGTGATCTAGATTTTGATGATGTGACCTACTTTCTTGTCCTTTGATGTACAGCTATGAAATTTGAACCATGTGCACAGATTAAGATGTAAAGTGAACTTTGATATCAGCTGACCTAGATTTTAACAAAGTGTCTTACTGTGTTGTCCATTGATATAGTCATGAAATTTAGGCTGTGTGAAAATATGACCTTCACCACCAAATTCACCAGACTCAAGTGCATTGATATATTTCTACTCTGATCTTTTATTGGATTAACAATAGATTCAACCACTAATCTGATGATAAGAACTAGATAGGTCAGGGATCTATGCATTATGACAATCTTCAATTGTATAGAAACAAAAAATATCTGTTCCTACACTACTATTTAGTGTTGTATTAATGCGGTGGCATAGCATTTTTCTCAAATGCAATCTTGTTTTAGCCTGAATTTTTGTCCCCTGTCTGTTAGTATGCCCATTTAGCTAAATTAGTAGAGCATCAGGTTTGTAATCTTGTCGTTTTTGACTTTTAATATTTAGCAAGCTTCACAATTATCTTTTTTGTTTCATATTTTACATTGATTTCTTTCTCTTTTCAGAGGATTATGGCTACTGAAGCAAAATTGTTTAATACAGAAAAAGAATTGGAAAAAATGAGAGATGTGGCAAACCATAATACTAAATTAAAAGAGCAGGTAGGTTTTTTTTATTTTCATATCCACAGAAAACAATAATGTCAGGTATGTCTGTTATCATAAGTTTGACATGATTTGAGCTGGGCCATGACAAAACGAACATAATGCGTTTGGGACCTGCATGGATCTAGACCAGCTTAAGCATTTGCGCAGTCTTATCAGGATCCATGCTGTTTGCTTACCAACTCTATAACAAGTAGTGAAACTGACAGTGAACAGCATGGATCCTGATTAGACTGTGTGGATTCGCAGGCTGGTCTGGATCCATGCTGGTCGCAAACCCAATTGTTGGTTTTGTCATGGCACTGCTCATTTCTTTTTCATTGCTAAGGTTTTGTTATGAATTTTTCCTGCTTTATAACTATCCATCTTATGTTTAAGGGATTTCAGAATCAGAATACTACAAAACCTAACGTTTGAGCTGTTTTGAACTTTGTGTGTTTATTGTAAATTTCAGAGGCTAGGACATGTGTGCAGCTTTAACATAAATTTTTGTACATTGACAGGTTCTTCAACAACAGAAGGAAGTGCTGCTGATGGGGGAATTACAGCAGAAATGTAATGATAAACTACTGGGTCAGAAATCATCGAGAGCATCGAAACTCGAGTTTGAGCATGCAAAGGCGACGTTACAAAAAGAATTGAATGGTTATTATTTAGTTCATATCTTTTTACTTTGTTTTAAAGCTCATTTTAGCTCTATGTAGCTCATAGATAAATACGAAAAGTATCATAAGATTTGTATCATTGAGTTGTAAATAAAGTTTTTTTATATATGGTCATAAAGTAGTACGGCTGAGCATTAAAGAGGTTTCATGGTGCAATGGCAGTTAAGGAGTCGGTCAGTCAATGACTCATTGTTTTTCGAGCCAAACTAGTGTTACAACAATGTTTTCTACAGTTTTGACACTAGGTTCAGAGGTTACATTGTCTCTAAGCTCAAATTTAAACTGCCGTAAGACTGTCTTAGGACAGTCTTGAGACGTCCAAAATCTGTCCAAAAAAAACGCAAAACATAATGTGCATGTTGAGAAATAAGTGTAAGTAGTTGCAGCAATCGTATGACTTTAAAGAATTTGTACAACTGTCTAGTAGCTCACACACGAAACAAAATGATTTTTGTCCACTTGCCCCTCACCTCTGTGGGTTTGAATCCCGACAGGGACTTAGGATTCTTTCATGTGAGGAAGCTATCCAGCTAGCTTACGGAACTTCTGTGGTTCTACTCAGGTACCCTTTAGTGCCTGTTATAATGCATAGAAGGGCACCTGAGGTCTTCCTCCACCATTAAAGCAGGAACATCGCGATATGACCTATATTGTGTCGATGTGACTTAAAACCAAAAACAAACGATTATCGTCAAAATTCGTTCTACGGCTGTCATAGTGCTGATGCGATGGAAGCTTTAGATAGTTGTCTATTGAAATAATTTTCTATTAACAGAGAATAAGAATAAACTAAATGAGAAGACATTGCTTCTGGAATCTTGCCAGCATCAGCTGAATGAACTGCAAGAAATACTCGCTAATAAGGAGACAGCATTGTCCGAGTTAAAGACAATAGTGGAGAAAATCAAGACAAGTCATGATGATGAGTTAAAGGTATAATGAGGTCAACTAAATAAATATCTATTTCTTAATTAGGTCAACATAATAACTGTCAATTTCTTAATTAGGTCAACATAATGATAGTCAATTTCTTGATTAGGTCAACTTAATAAATTTCTATTTCTTAAATAAGTGAACGAAATAACTGTCTGTTTCTTAACCAGGTCAACATAATATCAATGTAAATCATAATTAGGTCAACATAATAACTTTTGTTTCTTAATCAGGTCTACATATTATCAATCTTACTCATAAATAAGGTCAACAAAATGTCCTTAATTCTTAATTTTGTCAATAAAGTAACTGTTGTTTTTTTTTATTAGATTATCATCATAATCACCTGTCTCTTAATTAGGTCAACAAAAGAACTATTTTTTAATTAGGTCAGCATAATATCTGTCTGTTTCTTAATTAGGTCAACATAAGAGACTTTGTCTTTCATTCTCATCCTTCGTCTATTATGTAAAAAATAATTTTTTGTTGTTTATTTTTACATTATATTTACCTTTTGGAATAAATATGTTTAAAGCAATAAGGTCAACAAAATAACTTTTTTAATTAGGTCAATATTATATCTGTCTATTCTTAATTAGGTCATTATAATAACCATCTTGTTTCTTAATTAGGTGAACAAAATAGTTACTTGTTATTTATTATTAGATTCTAGGTCAATAATACTAGGTCCCATTTTTAGGTAATCAAAGTAACAGCATCTTTGTAAGGCCAACAAAGTTCCTGTTTGTTTTTTCATTCCTACCCCCAAAAAATTGTGGTAAGCGCTAACAGAAAAATTCTTAAATTTCTACTTTGATCAAGTTACCACCATATTGGCATTGCTGTATTTTTCACCCTTAACATGTGAAATATATTCGATGGACTTGCCTTTCTTTTAATCTATAAAAAAAACATTCATCATTTTATTTATGTGAAAATTTACAAAATTAATACAAAAAATGTGTTCTGCCTGGATAGCCTACAGTGCTGCCCATATACATTCTGTACAGATATTCCACAGATCTTGGTCTACACTGGTTACATGGGTAGAATTAGTTGCAATCAGCACTGAGCAGGCTTAGAATAAAATTATACAAGCCGTTTTGTATAAAAGGTCATGTTTTTCGAAATATTTACACAAAAATGTTTTGAAAAGCCAAGGATTTTTTCCAGGATTTTGGGAACATGACCAATACCCTTGGAATTGGGAATGTCAGCGATGTTTTGTTAAAATTTGGGAAAATATGCATGATTGAAATTTTGCAGTGATTTCCGGTAAATGAATGCATAGAATCACCGTCTAGGATGACATCTTTAAACATTTAAAGCACTATTACAGTGAAGAAGCCCTTATTTTCAAAGATTTTAGAATTCTTTATTCAATATTTTTATTTTGTAACTTTCAATTGGGAATATTTTCCTGTGGATCGGGAAAATAAAATACTATTTTCAATTGGGAATATGACCCAATAATGGCTATAAAATAAGCCCAAAAAAATCCCTGAAAGCGCAAAATTACCTGCTTAATTGTATTTAAAGTTGTTTTACTTAATGTTTTTTAGAAATTTTATAAGAATAAGATTTGAGCTTTTCATATATTTTGTTTTCATTAAGAGTGTCGAGGACAAGCATATAGCAGCGACACGTGTAAACCAGGCACTAGAGTCACAAATTCTACAACTGTACGTGGAACTTGAAGAGGTCAAAGCGAAACTTAAAGGTGAAATGATAAGACAATTATATCTTTAGTCATTTTAAATGAGAAATTGAAAAAAATAATGTTGATTGTGGCCAACCAGTGAGATATTTGTATTAATTATATGATCTATAAATAGCTTTAAAATGCCTTTCTCCGATTGGTTAAGATGTAATTTTTTCGTAATAAATAACTAGTGAATATCAGAGTATATTGACTGTTTTTTCTCTAAAAATAGATTTTCTGGAAAGCCCACAAAAGGCATGTGCTATAAAGTTACGTCATGCCAAGTTTGTTGTTATTTTTTTTGAGAAAACATTGGGCAACTCGCAAATAAACGTCAAATAAGTCTATTTTAGTAACCAGCTTTACATTTTTAAGAATATTTCGATTGTAGCGTGCCAATGTGCTCAATAATGGAAAAAGTAGAAAAGCTGAAAAATGTTGATTTCACTGGTTTTCAGTGGCAGATTTGATATCCCATATAAAAACGTTTTATAGATTATGAAATAAAACAGAAATGGACCTTTTAGCAGCTAAAAAGTTCATATTTGTATAATATTGAACATACATTTATAAAATCCTTTTTTTGAGGGTTGTCATGATCGTTATTGCGTGAGCATAATTGTCGTCATGCTAAATCTTTGATGATGCTTATTATTCAAACATTTAAAATAGTATGAATACTTACTTATTATGACAAGTAGCAGTTGTTAGACAAGGGGCATTATTCTGACAGCAATATTTTTGGAGTTATGGCCCTTTTTGACTTAGAATTTTGAACAGACAACATTAACACTGCATGTGGTGCTCTTATTTTTCACAAACAATTTTAATCAAAATTACATTAGTAAGGTTGATTGCTATGAAATTTAAAACATTTGAGATACTAGATAGTATAACTGATGTTATCAGTGGCTGAATTTACCCTATTTTTTTATTATGTACATATTCTTATATGACTAAAAATTGTTTTTCTGCTTAGAATTATTATAAAGTAAAATGATTATTGTAAGGTGAATATGTGGAAATAAATTTTAGAAAACAACCTGATATTTTAGTTTCAGGCGGTCAACGGCCTGCTGTTACCACGGATACAGTAACATCCCACGATGACAAAGGCGGAGACAGTATCCAAGAATTCCGGGAGCGCACTTCATCCGATCCACTTCAACAAAGTCCCGTATTGAGAAAGAAAGCCCTAACGAGAATGAAAAGTTTGCCGGTGAGTAGTGATCTTGGTCTGGGATCGTCAACTACATCGTCCGACACTACCGCTCAAAGGTCACCAAGTGCTAGTCAGAGGTCATTCGGTGCAAATAGTCATTTTCCTCTAAAACAGACAGCTTTAGTGGAAGAAGATTACGATTTGATTGAATCAGGTTCTATGGATGATCGACATACTGTAAGTGACGCAACGTCGGTGTCATCGAGAGATTCAAATCTGTTTCCGGGACAACGTAATCTAATGTACTCGGATAGTGAGGATAATCGTACTGCTTCTAATAGAAGCAGTAACTTGGGGGACAGCGGATGTGGTTAAATTCTGACATAATTATGAAAAAGTGAGAAATGAAGAAAGGAATTCTTTGAAATATTTATTTTACCAATTTGATTAGTGGTTATTCATTTTTACCCCTCGTCAAAGATGGAAGGATATAGATTTTGCGTTGTTTGTCATAAAACATTAACTCTCTTATGCATAAGTTTGGAGTTACTGCCCTTCATATTTTTTTCATACCAGGTTTTGCTCTTTGTTATTTTTCATATTCTTCTTTTTTTTGTATCAAGCATAACTTAAGTCAATTATGATATTTGAAGAACTATGTGTAACTGTTATAAAATATTTTACATTTTAGATCTTGATAGTGATTTCATGAAAAATTTAATACAAAAAGTTTAGTATAAAATTTAGTATCAATTTTAATTAATTTATACATGATGACATGCACCTCACAATTAGTATTACGAAAATAAATCAAAGTTAGTATTTAAATTATGTTTTTTCCTGGCCTTATTGGATTCAATGACTTTGAATATTGGAGCATTAAAATGCCTTCATTACACGCAAATCCCAAGGATTGAAATTCTCATATAACAAACTTTAAGTGAATGACCAAATTATTTTTAATAATAACAAAATAATACTGTTATGTAAAGGCATTATATTTTGAAAGGATGTTCTTTGTCATTATATATTGAAAGGATCTTCTTTGACATTATATATTGAAAGGATGTTCTTTGTCATTATATTTTGGAAGGATGTTCATTTGCTTGACATTTCAAATTTTTTCAGCTTTGTATCAAGTTAATACACTGAGTTGAATAATACTTAAAAGTTTTAATTGGGTGTATTGTATCATTCGACGGGTGATATATAGTCAAAAGATTTGCTTGTTGAAAACCTCTTTAGTGCATAGAATTGATAATTTGTATATTTAAGCCCTTGTTATTAAAGTGTATAAAGCTATATATCTGATGCAAAAATTGTTGTTTGAATTTTAAAAAAGTATAGTTCCAAAATGTTTGTATGAAATAAATATTGTAATTTATTGCCTTAAAAACGAATGGCACATGCACAAAATCATTGCTAAACGGATAAAACCCTACTTGAAATAGCAAAATGATATTTTTTCCGAACATTTTATTCTGTTTATGAACATTATCCATGGGTATTAAATAACCACAGGAAATTGACATTCTATAAGCAAATAATTAAAAAATAACGGAAAATGGGTGTTTACAACCTTCCACACAGCATTGCTTTGCAATAATCGCTCGTGACGTAATACATGTTTTGTAAATTTGATCTTTCAAAAGAGAGAATTGGGGATTCAATGTAGAAAATGTGTGCCGACACAATCGTGATGAGCCCTGAACATTATTTATTTGTTTGTTTTGTACATGTGTTAAGAATAGAAAGTAAGTCATCATCTGGCGACTCGAATACATGGTGTAGTATAGTACATAAAAGTACCACCGTTTAAACGGTATCGTTTCGGTTCTTACCAATCGTGTAAACGTTTACAAAAAATTGTAAACATGGGAGCCTTAATTGTTAATGCACCAATAGTGCAGAGAGGAATCTAAAACTTTGATTTTTGGTTGCCAATAATAAACGTGTTGATTTTATATTTATGAAAAGACAGTGTAGCAATTTTCGCTATTTTCAAATATCAAATTTGAGCAGAATATACCATTAATTTGGTTAAATTGTTATCCCATTGTGATATAATTTGTTTGTGAAAAGAAAAAAATTATGCAAATTTGGCTTACAGAAATTTTCAGCCAAGGTACAGGTTGTTCGTATATTTTGTACCAGTGCTTTGTTGTTGTTGTTTTCTATATGTCACAGAATATGGTGTGTAGCTTATTCACATATATCTTAATTCATTTGAGATAGTGGCATAAGATGTTTCTTTTGTCAACAACCAAATTAAAGACAAGAAATTTATTAATCAGAGGTTTACAAATCTAAAACTATTACGATATTATCAATATAGTCTGGTTATAGGTTGTATATGCATGGGTGCAAGTTTTCAGGCATATGCCTGAAGCTCAAGTTTTTTGTGACAAATTTCATCATGTTTTACTATTATATTATGTAGGAAAATGATTATAAATTTATGTTTTCAGGTTTTTCCAAATTTCCAACTTGCACCCATGTATATGTTCATACATTTAGATAATTTAAATACAATCACAAGGTTCTATATATATTGTTTGTATGAACGAATATATTATGAAAATGCATATTAATTTCAAATTTTTACAGATCAAGTTAAGATAAGCTTATAAGTTTTGTGTTGCTGACCATTAAAACTCTTGAAGAATGATGGTGCTGTTCGTTTTATTCATTGTGTTGACATTAAATTTAGGTTAAAGTTTTATATGTAGTTTCTTGTGCAATATCATATCTTTTCAATTCAATATAATTATTTGCTTGTAACTTAACATTGTTCAAGACCCATGAATTATTGTCCTTTGTCAACTTACAAACTGTGTTGCTCTAAGTTTTGCATGCAATTCAAATATTCAAATTTACTGAAAGTTTTAACTTAAAAAAAAATGATCATAAGAATCATAATTGGAGGTCACTTATCCAAGGCCTGCAACTCTTGCTTAGATTTTGACTAAATTATTTCCCTTTGTGAACTTACAAAGTTTGTTGCTCTAAGTTTTGCATGCCACTTAAATCTTCTGAACTTCTGAAAGTTATAACTGGAAACTTAAAAGAAGACTTAGAAGCATAATTGGAGATCACTATTCAAAGTCTGCAACTCTTGGATTATTCCCCTTTGACTTGTGAACATACAAAATTTGTTCCTGTAACTTTTGCTCTCAACTTCAAAACTACTGATGGTTTTCACTTTAAACTTAAAACATGTTTTTTGGATCATAATTGGATGTCTCTCTCCAAGGCACATAACTCTTAACATGGATTTTGAATGGATAATGGCCCTTTCTGAACATAGAAAATTCTACGGTCAATATCCAAGACTCATAAACATGTCATTTATTTCTTGAATGAAATATTCCTATTTGTGAATTTCTGCATTATACATGCTCTTGTTTAACTATTAAACATTGAGAATTGTTGAGCACGCTGCCAGCAGCTCTTTGGGTTTTGAGTTTTTTTTACAGTTATTAAAATGGTTGACAAGCAAGGACTTTGAAATCATTAATTGCTTTTTTAACAAGCCTTAAAGGAGTTCCACTGAGGTCAAAAAAAGACTAAAAACATAAATTAGAAATTCTTGCATACATCAAGTGATGTACTTCAAATGGAAAAATCTGCAAAAGATGACAAAGAAGTATACTCTTAAGGTATACACAGTTAAACTGAAAATTGATTTGTTGCACGATTTTAACCAGGTTTTAGTGAAAATCATTGCAATGCTTTTCATTCTTTGGTCACTTTGCACATTAAAAATAATCATTCTGGGTAAATGGAGTGAGGGAATGGTGTGAAATTTTTTCACACTAGTTATAAGTCAAGACATTCATCATATAGTACACAAGTCTCAAAAAATATTTTAAGTCCTTTCATGTTAAAAAAAAACCTCAGTGGCTTTCCTTTAAGGTAAATTTCTTGAAGATTATCTTGCATAGAAGCAATACATGTCTGGTTTCAGTCTATATATGAAATGGCTTAAAGCAATATATACTAGTATAATAATGTGATAACAGATGAACTTTACCTTTGATTACACCAGCAAAACTAATAAATATCTATGTCCTTGATTATAAAAGATATTCTTCTGATATATTGTGATATCTTTCATTTAATGAATTCTGAAATATTTTGATTGTGTTTTCTGTTTTTGTTTACCTCCCCTGACAGCAGTTCACACAAATGTTACTTTGTTTACCTCCCATGGTAGTAGTCGTACAAGAATGTCGATAGTTACCTCCCCTGACAGCAGTTCTCACAAATGTTACATTGTTTACCTCCCCTGATAGGAGTCGTACAAGAATATTGATAGTTACCTCCCCTGACAGTAGTTCACACAAATGTTAATTTGTTTACCTCCCCTGATAGTAGTCGTACAAGAGTGTAGATAGTTACTCCCCTTACAGTGGTTCACACAAAATGTTACTTTATTTACCTCCCATGTTAGTAGTCGTACAAGACTGTTGATAGTTACCTCCCCTGACAGTAGTTCACACAAATGTTACTTTGTTTACCTCCCCTGATAGTAGTCGTACAAGATAGATAGTTACTCCCCTTAGAGCGGTTCACACAAAATGTTACTCTGCTTACCTCCCCTGATAATACTGAGTAGTCGTACAAGAATATAGATTGTTACCTCCCCTGACAGCAGTTCACACAAATGTTACTTTGTTTACCTCCCCTGATAGTAGTTAGTTTGGCCTTTCCAAAGTATAAAAAAATATGGATTTCTTTAGTTAAAGCGTATAGTTTAAAGTTGCATTTTATGCATCAGCATCAGTGCTTATGTTAAGTAATAGAAAGAGCACCGAAACACGAGGCTATCTGATTTGTACGAGGGGGCGTAGCCCCCGAGTATAAATCAGATTGCCGAGTGTTTTGGTGTTCTTTCTCTTTTGTATCATAGTCAAACATGACAGCACGTTCCCTGTTGTCATAATATGAAACCACAGGAAAAATTAACCAATGAACGAGCATTTGAATATGATATTTCTGCCCCTTTCCCTTTCTCTGCCGTCACAATATGTAAACCCCAGCAAAAATGAACCAATCAACGGGCATTATCTGGAGTGCGGGTAACTAATACCCGCACTCCAGTTACCGCACTGTGCATGTATATGTATACGATTTAACTTTTTCAACAGAAAGGTCCCCAAACTATGATACAATTCATGCATGTATACATATGAGTAAGTAGGCATATCGGTGACAAGTTTATTTTACAGCCAATCCATTATAACTAGTCCGGGATGTCATAGAAAGGATTCAGGATTGAACGGTTTTCTTTTTATTATATTATCACATTTTTGCAATGGTTATTTACTGTATAATATGAATTATATAAATATCTAAGAAATTTTTAATTTCGCCCTAAGAAATTTCTTGATTTGCATTTAATTAAAAAAAGAAAACAAAAACAACGCGCGCGAAAACAAAAACAACACGCGCGCGCACTCACCAGAAGCTTAACGGAAGACTGGCGGAAAGGACCGAAAAGTTGATACTGAAATCAACTTTTGGAAATCGTAATATGGTTAAACTGGCGCCTTTGTCAACAAACCCATCAAATAAACAATATAAAACATTGAGTAATAAAAACGATGGCTCAACCACCATCCAATCGCGTGTTGAAGTAGATAAATTGTTTCTAAATTCCAAGGATTGTTGATAATTTACATTTTCTTTCCGCATTCTTGATGAACCATTGCGGAAATTCTAAAATATTTGTCGTCTGCGCCTATATGGGATTCAATTATATTTAGAAAGCTGACGTTTGGACCAGAGTACCTTTTAAAGCAGCATGCCTCCAGATTCAGTCTATTTTTCATGAAAATTTTGAAAATGTATTTAAAAGTAAAATATTGTGAAGTGATATTAATTAACACATATCAACAACGCTTACAATCCATGTAAATTACCTAAAAAGAGGTCAAAATATGCATTAATAGCCCTTACTGCGTAAGCATGCTTGAAAATATCTTTTAAAGCAGCACACCTTCAGATTTATACTAATTTTCATGAGAATTTGAAAATGTATTTGAATGTGTAATATTGTGAAGAAACCAAAAGGAAACAATTTACACATTATCAATGACTACCAAAAAGTGTTTAAAATGTTCATAAATAGCCTTTACAGCGTTAGTAACGGCAGTAGAAATATAGTTGTAAATTCTGAAAAATCAGTTATTAATCGCACATAATATATTTCTTGAATCTTGAAACTTTTTTACTTTTCCTTACATCTTAGTACATTTTTCTCAAGTTTGATTTTATTGAACTATTTTGACTCATCTGGAGGCATGTAGCTTTAAAAGTGTTCAACAACAGCAGACAGTGTAGCTGTCCTAAAACAAAGACATTTTTACATTTTTCTGCGCCTGTTTTTGGTGTGTTTGTTTATTTGGTGTGCAGGTGTTTAAGTGAAATATTTGGTTGCTAGGGACTTCGTGACTACAAACGCCGTCTTTATCTGTCCTCAACGATAAGTATAAAACAATTAGACATTTAAATTTCAATAACATTAAAGTACAAACAGTATGTGAAGTAGAAATGAATTTTTTGTTCAATTCTGGATTAGGTAAGTGAAATTATATCTCTTCAGGACGATGTACTTAATAAGTTAGGTGCAGTTTATTTGGTCATGCGAAAAGTTAATGGATGAGTTTTAATTGGAATGAGATTTTTTATAAAAAGAAGTACAATTTCATTTTTTTTTTCAAAAATAAGAAAGCAATTTAATTTACAGTTCGTGAAAGAAAATTTTCAGATTCGGTAACCAAGGATTGGTGTTAATATATGGGAGAGTATGATATTAATTTGTACTGGGATGGTGTTCTACTTAATGTCATCAAATCTGTTAACAGAAAAAAATCTCTTGTTTCGCTATAAAGACCGTCTCACTTTTTTTGAACGCTTCCCTACTACTACTCTACAAGCGCGGCGGCGGCGGCATAGCTAGAAACTTTACCGTCCAGATAGCCTGAGATGTTTTGCTTATTCATAACATACACTCTATTTCATACTCGATCCTGTTTTGATCTTATCGTCGATTTGCCGACCAGAAGCACAAAAAAAGTGGACAGACTGGAACGCAGGCTGTACTGTCTAGACTGCTCGTCCTTGAAATCTTAGTAGATCCTATTTGTCAGGCAGTTCAAATTTAGACTGGTATTTTGATAATGAAGTCCGTAGATATGAATTGGTTCCGAGTTCAGAACAGGTCAAATCTATTACGCTTATACGCCGCGTGAAATGTTCAAGAGTTCAAGACCCACTTCAGGTTAAATGCACATCAGGTTAATTTAATGGGTTTATTTTTAATAAATATTTCATTACATGTAAAGGCTTTTAATGAGGCCTATGCGGGACTCAACTGAAGTCTAAAGGGCATGAAAACTAAAAATTCTCGCACTTTGGCCAAACTAAGCAAAAGTCAATAACGAAACTTGCTCAGAATAAGCTAAAAAGGACTTTTGAGCTTTTCTTAGCCTTAGCTTTCCCTTGTAAAACATTTTTTACAAAAATTCGAAACCTGTTTCCAGTCTCATTATGCCAGAACCCCCCTCCCCTTTTTTAAAATTTACAGAATCTAATTTCCCCGAGCGTAAGTATATCTCAGGTATTTTTCCATTTGACTGGTTACTGCTGTCTCCTTATAATAGCCTTTGTAACACTTGGACCCCACCGCTGTGAGTTCGAAACAAACCAGTGAGTTTTGATTCTTTCCTGTGAGAAAGCTGTGCAACTAGTTTACGGAACGTCGGTTGTTCTCTCCGGTGCCCGTTCATGCCTGCAATAATGTACGGCGGGGCACCTTTCATGTGAGAAAGCTGTGCAACTAATTTACGGAACGTCGGTTGTTCTCTCCGGTGCCCGTTCATGCCTGCAATAATGTTCGGCGGGGCACTTGATATAAGGTCTTCCTCCAGCAATAATGCAGTGAAGTCGCCATATGACATTTACAGTCCTGATGCTTCTTAAAACCCGACCATCTAAATAAACGTACTCTTTGTTAAACCCTGTAAACCATTATAAATTTCATGCTTTCGCTTCCCTATTTCGAAAAACATTTTGTTCGCGCCATTTTTGTCAGCGTTTCCGTGGTTTCCATTACTTTTATAGTGAAAAATTGATTTTTTTTTAATTTTCTTGGTTGAAGATGTATAAACACTTCTTGTAAATTGTTAATGTGTGTTTTTATCTTCAAATAAGGCAAGTTCTGCTGTACATTATATAGTAAATTCTTTATAAACAATTCTGACATGTTTAAACGCTTGTGTGTCATTAAAAGGCACATTTTGCCTCAGAATTCCCTATTTATTAAATTCTTTAGAAATGTCAATATGTGTTGAATTATGTCTCAATAATAGATTAAGAGTATGTCAGATGTTTAGATAACTGAAAAAAAGTAGCGCTGCATGTGCAGTTGTATGTGGTAAAGGTACCAAAATGTAAACAAAGTAGTACCGGTATTTTGACTCCCATCACTTAACTTATTACGATTGACAAAAAAGCAAAAGGAGAAAAATATAGTTTATCTATATGGCAAATGAGTACTACTATGTATGTTTTGGAAACTAGCAAAATACCATAAAAAACATAGAAAAGTTATTTGAGAAATAAAAGTAATGGCATTCTGCAGCATAAAGGGCCTTAAACCATCTCCTTGCGGCTCTGGTTATTTATATTTACAACCATGTATAGTCGGCTATATAATCTGTCAATTAGAATTACATGTTACTAGTAAGTAAAATATGAGCCGCGTCATGACAAAACCAACATAGTGCGTTTGCGACCAGCATGGATCCAGACAAGCGCAGTCTGATCAGGATCCATGCTGTTAGCTATACCAGTTTCTCTACTTGTAAGAGTTGGTAAGCGGACAGCATGATTCCTGATCAGATTGCGCGGATGCGCAGGCTGATCTGGATCCATGCTGGTCGCAAAACCATTATGTTTGTTTTGTCGTGACGCGGCTCATATTACTTGAATCTTGAAACGTTTTTACTTTTCCTTACACCTCAGTACATTTTTCTCAAGTTTGATTTTATTGAAATATTTATACATGCGGCATTAGATTTACATGTACAATGGCTGATATTTCCCGGGTTACTGACATTTTATCTTTCATTTCAAACGAATGTTTCACCTGTACATAATTGACCAGCAGACGACACTTTCCGCTTGACCTTGGGTGAACTTTAGCCTCAGATAAACAAACGGCATACATGTATTATAATAAAAGACATGTGTAATTAATACGTTTCTATCTTTTCTTTTCCTTTTCCTTTTATAATTTTATTGCATCCTTTTATTCTTTATATATCTTACGTTTGTATTTTTATTTAAAAGAGTATTTATGCTTCTGGTGGATGGGGGAGAGAGGGGAATATATTTGTTTTGGTTTTATCACAGAGCAATATTTTTCCTCGTATATTTTGGTTTTATTATCTTAGAGTCTTTAGAGTCTTTAATTATTAATTGGTTTTATATTTACTTTTACAGTTTAGTTTGGTTTAGTTTTATTACAAAGGGTTTCTATTTGCTTTAAATTGAAAGTAATCATTGTGATTTGGTTTAAAGAATGTACTAGTAGAGAATTATTGTGATTTTGATTAGAGAATCTTTGTGGTTTGGTTTAGAGAATGTTTTTATTTATTTATTAATTAATTTATTTATTTTTATTAATTAATTTATTTATTTATTTATTTAAATTTATTTATTTATTTATTTATCAGGGACGTGTATGGTATTAATATCAGCCTTTACTCTGAGTGGTGAGTATTTTTGTTTTCACCTACATTTATTTTATAGGAAATCACAAGATTTAGTCTCCTGTATGAATGAATTATATTATGTAAAATGTTTGTCACATTGTAAAAATTCTGAACAAGTTTCATATAGTTACTTTAATTATGTCTTTTGAAAATTCTTCATTAGTATGCACCTTTAAGATTTATAATTTATTTAATTTTTATGGAAATATAGTTTTAAATTTAAAAAAAATTATTGAAAAATGTTCATGTTTTTCGTTTTCCCAAAAATAATCTTCATTTTTACAAAATACAAAAGTAACAAAAATACATTCCCCCCATTGGGATCGGGGTTTTACCACGATATGGGGTCCCCAAAAAACCGTTTTTTAGTCTTGCCCCATTTTGGGGTTTTTTTTATGCAGTTCAAAAAGTCGCTGTGGCTCTAAAATCGGTGAAAAAAAACGATATTCCTTTTTTTGTAATGATTTTTTGTTCGGTCGAGCGGCCGCTTTAAAATGTTGGGAACTAAATCCTTTAAAAATGAGCCGGGCGTCAACGACAACAAACCAACATAAATGGGTTTTTTTGCGAACAGCAATGGAACTAGACCCAGCCCTGCTCCCCATTCTGATCAGGATCCATGCTGTTTTCGCCTATCAGTTTCTCTTAACTTTTTAAGAGTGGTAAGAAACAGCAATTGGATCCTGATCAGATGCCGGATGCGCAGACCCCTCGTCTGGATCCATCTGGTTCGCAAAACCCCTATTATGTTTGATTTTGTAATATTGGCATGGCTTCATATGTTTAAAAAATTCCCCTAATTTTTTAGTGAATGGTCAGTATGTTTCTAAAATGCATTGTCCAGTAGGGAAAAGCGGCCCCCCTTTTAAACCACATTGTGGAAGGAATATGTGTGAAAATGGTAGTTAACCCCTATTAAAGAGGTAAGTAAAGTTCCCCTTGGGGTTAAGAACACGTGGTCCGTTTCAGATTCATGCCCTAATGGTTCATTGAAAAATTTTTGAAATGTTTTTGAAATAAAATATTGTGATGTTAACAAAGATATTAATTTACACATACCAAACGATGCTTACAATCCATATGTAAGTTACAAAAAAAGAGGTCAAAATATCCAAAAATTCTGGAAAGTTGTCAGGAAGGTTGTTTTGATGATTTCTAGGTCAAGTTCAAAGATGGGTCATCTCCGGTTAAAAACTAGGTCACAGGAGCTAAAAATAGAAAAATCTTCACTTGGATCACTATCAAACTTTGTCAAAATGTTTGTCTCAATGAAATACTAGGTCACAGGAGCTAAAAATAGAAAAAGCTTGTTAACACTCAAGTGAATCCAGTTTTGATCCAACTATTCAGGAAATTTGTCAGAAAGGTTGTTTTGATGATTTCTAGGCTCAAGTTCGAAATATGGTCGCTCCAGTCAAAAATTAGGTCGCAATTGCCCAAATATGGAAAACTTTTAACACACTAGAGGTCACATTTTTGACTCAGTTGTCATCAAACTTGGCCAGGATGCTTGTTTACTTAAAGTAATTGCTTGTATGCGGTTGATGGGTCAGGGGAGCAATCCAGGGCCCTCATGGCCCTCTTGTTTCAAGTGTGATGCTCTTGAACAAGTTTGGCTTATTTGCAGGTATGCAGCTTTTATCTGCTGAATTCTTTTAATTCCGCCATTTTCAATGTTACTCAAAGATAATAGGCAACAATCGCAACTTTTCGGCTAAATAATCATCGAGGCGTTCCGAGTGAAAATGGAAGCGATGTCACTGTCCATTATATCAAGTTAGCTAGCTTTATAGAATATTTAAGAGTATACATGGTCCGATTGCACGAACGTACAAGCTTGTGGGACTCGTTACTGATGACAAAAACTCACTTTCGGTTCAAGCAGATCTTAAAAGCGTTAATATCTAGATAAGTTAACTTAAAGAAACTTTCATAGTCAAGTTGAGCTGAATTGACTTTATATTTCAAAAGATTGACTGTTAAAATGGTGTTTGACCAACAGGCGATATTTGAAACGTTTAGGATAAAATTGTAAATCTGCCTTAAATATAAAAAGACTGTCCAACTCTTTTGTTCACTTAAATTCTAATGGATATTTACAGAAAATTCTTAAGGATCCGTGCGTTATATATTGTTTTTGCGAAGTCAATTATTAATAAATAAATCAAAAGGAATTATTGCAAAATGAAAACTTATTTATATGTTCACATGTTTACTCACTATATACCATTGGATGGGCATAATGACACTTGAATGACATATTTTCAGTTAATTTTCTGTTGTTTTCGTAGTTGTTGTTGTTGTTAGTTTTGAAACAACAGTACCAGTCTGGTACATACATTTGAGAGCTTCAGTAATTCGTACATTAAAGGGACTGCACTGAGGAGTTTTTTTTTTACAAGACGGGACTGGAAATAGTTTTTCCAGATTAATATTCCTATTGTTGTATGAAATGATGATAAAATTACCGGAATGATTATCCTAAATTCTTTTCCAAATGTCACAAAATTGAAAAGCGATGCAACAATTTTAACTCAAATCAGGCAAAGAATAGAACAAAAATACGATTTTCTGAGTACATTTCTTCATTGTCTTTTGCTCACCGTGTGTAGTTATCTGTCACGTAAGGAGTTCAATTCATATAATGTTTACGCTTTTGCATCTCGGTGAAGTGCCTTTCTTAATGTACATTCATTTCGAACTCGATTTCATAACGTTTCTATCAGGGATTGAGCTCGTTATTGACATTTATGTACCATTTCCGGTATAACTCATTTCCGGTATAACTTTCACTTGTTTATAAGAAAAAAATATTAGACTAGTTAACGTACTATTTTTCCAGCACGTAACAGCATTTAAAAAGTTATTGACATGATCAGAAAATTTAGTCATTCAATGTCATGACGTACTGTCATGACGTACTGTTATGACAGTAAAAACAAAAACAAAAAAATGCTGATAATCAAAAGGGGTAAATATCCGTTCAAAATGTCGACAGCCGTACAAGTATATACATGTCGATCAGTCTAAAAACATGATTGGCGGACGGTAAGTATTTATCTATTTTTAACATATCCTAACTGTAATTGAGTAAATCAATGTTAATGGATTCATACTCAACATCTAAAGGAGCCTGCTTGCTTAAAAAATTCTGACCCTGTGTAAGCTCTACTTTACGTGAATTTTGATTGAAAATAAACAAACTTTCCGACGAGATGCGGCATTTTTTTTAAAGTCACAAAAACTTATGTTTCCTCATGATAATAAATCATTTTAAGATACGATTCGTAAGAGTCAACATTTCGTCATAAAATATTCCAAACCATACCTTTAAAAATGCTTTCCTTTTAAAGATAAAGGGTATTTTATTTTAAGTTTGTATGTTTTCAAAATTTGAGTAACGTTATAAACCGTTCGCCTCTAATTCAATCATATCATCGGCATCCACTCATCAACAAGTATGAATAATTGCTGAAAACCGTTTAAAGAAACATTTATTAGGGCTTTTGTGTTATAGTTACTTTGAAATGTTCATTTAAAAATAATATAAATTAAATGGTCCTTTTGATGGACCTCATGCTTTCGAAATCCATCTACACTTCAGTAATTTTCTAAAATTTCCGCCATATAAAACGATTTATTTTGTAGCATATCAATTAATTCAAAGTATGATTATTAGTTAGTTAATAAGTAAATTAGTGGGCGAGCACGCGTGCATACGTGTATTGGTTGATGGTTGTTGGGGGTAAAAAAAATTGTTCATTCAATATATGGCATATAGTGGACATATCCCATGCAGTGAATGGCTGTGTCACCTGAGATTTGCAAGTGCATGAATAAATAATGCGGAGCCATGTTTGCATTCCCGCAGAGTGGTAACATGTTATTGAGTATTAAAAACTTATGTAAATTAAGTTAACATGGCTTTTCCTGTGTAAACACTGACAGAGATCTGATACAAAGAATCTTTAAAATCATTCATATAAAAATAATTTTGTGAAGAGCGGAAATGAATATTAAACAAGGTGCGAATTGAGGCATATTGAAGCGTAGATGGATTTCGTTAGCATGAGGTCCATTATACAAAGTACCATTTATCATTACATTTGTATATAGTTCCTAGTTAACAGCTCTAAAAATTGTTTCATTGAACGGTTTTCAGCGTTATTCATTCTTTCTGATGAGTTGGATGTCGATATTATCATTAGATAGAGGCGAACGGTTGATGACGTTACTCAAATGTTTAAGACATTCAAACTCAAATACATTATATCTTTAAGATAAAATTATTTTTACTTTGTCTTTTTTTATGATCATTTGAATATATTTTGTTCTTCTAAATTTCTGTTACAATTTGTTTTTATTTCATTTTTGTTCCTCTCTTTATAAAGAAACCAACTACATGTCAAGTGATTTTATTTTTAATTTTATTCAACATTTTTGACATTTAAACTATCTTATTCACACTACGATTGCAAAATATTAAAAATTGAAAATATTGATCAAGATATCTTACTTTTTCATACTTTATTTCATTGTTTTTTTTTACATTTCTGATAATGCTTTTTATGATGTTTCATATTTTCCCCAAACTTAACACAACTGCATATCAACCTGTGTACAAAAATATTCTTTCTAATGCATTTTTAACTATTTGAAACAAAATAAGTCATAAGAAAAAGATAAAAAAACAAAATAACAAAAACACTCAAATGTATGGAGATTACCTAACAATATTACGAGCATCTTAATTCATGAAATAACACTGACAAATAACACTTACACGGACGCTCTGCTTACTGCGCTATTAAGGCACATTTAAACAATTATAACGTTTTACTTTCTGTTTTATTTATTAGACCCCAATCTGCCTTATCTATTTTGAACTCGACTTTTTTTCGATAAGAATAAGTAGAGCTATTGTAGTCACCGGAGCGTCGGCGTCGGTGTCTGCGTCGGCGTAACCGCTTATGTTAAAGTTTTTTTGTAATACCTCAAATATTTTCAAAGTCCTTTGACACATGGTTTTGAAACTTTGTACACTTGTTCACATTCATAACCCCAACATGTAGACAGGAGGAGGTAACTGTATCAAGCATTTTGACAGAATTGTGCCCCTTTTTCGATTAAGAATTTACGTTAAAGTTTGCATACCACATCAGATATTTTCTTATACTATTGACATCTGGCTTTGCAACAAGTTGAAATTTTATACTCTTCTTTGAGAGCATACAATGTATAGGGACGGACTAGAGTAGTCGAGCGTTGCAGTGCTACCGACAGTTCTTGTTCCCATTGATATTTTTTTTGAACAGTACTTTGGCAATTATGCCCGCAGGTTAAAATTTGCAAAGTGTGAAATATTTCTCGAATATTTGATGCATACAAAAACGTTTTTAAAACGTTCACGTTTTGCAAAATTAAAATAATTCTGTTTTATACATAGAATGAAAAGTAGAATTTTTCCAAGAACTTATATAATTTTTATGGTCCTTTTAAAATTTCAAAGCGGACTTAAAAAGACGTTAACTAAAAACCCCAGTGGTTTGCATTTATATTGTTGTATTTAAACCGATTCAATACATATTTGTAAAAACTAGCCTCCTTATCAATAACGATAAGGCAATGGCATATTTTTTAAGTCTGCCATTCATTCAAAGGGCGGACAACTCTTTGTCTCTTTCTCATAAGAGAAGGGGAAACCTGTGAACGCACAGTCACTTTACATGTCCTCGATGCATGTATGTGGTCGCATGGTCGAAAAATTCTAATTTAAAAAGGTGTCTTAAACATCAATAAGAACTTTGATTCTCCTAAATAGGAGACCCTAGAAAAAACCCTCTTACGTCATTTGCTATGTTACCAGGGGAGGTCTTTCTAACCATCTCGATTTTGCACGCAACAGTAACCTCTCTTTTGAACCCTTACGGCATTTGCAATATTATCAGGGGAAGCCACTCTAACGGACAATATTTTGAGTGCAACACTAATTCTCTTTGCCATTTATTATGTTTTTAGGGGAGATAACTCTCATCGACTCGATTTTGATAGTTACAGTTACCGCCCTTTTGCACTCTTACGCCATTTGCTATGTTTTCAGGGAAGGACACTCTCGTCGACTTTGTTTTGAGAGCAACAGTAACCTCCAATTTAAACCCTGATATCAGGGGATGTCACTCTAACCGACTAATTTGAGGGCAACAGTAACAACCTTTTGAACCATTGCGCTATTTGCTATGATATCAAGGGAGGCTACTCTCACCGGCTATTATGGCAGCAATAGTAACCTTCCTTATAACACTTACCCGTTTCAAATTTACCTATCTGTCAAATTAAAAACGCTATTTTGAATTTTCTGTATCTTCCGGCCTATGAAACGTAAGTTTTTGTGACTTGTTAAAGAATACCACATTTCATCGGAAAGTGTGGTTATTTTCAATCAAAATTCACGTAAGGAAAAGGTTGCACAGGGCCAGAAATTTGTTAGCATGCTCCTTTAGATGTTGACTATGAATCCATAACATTGATAAACTCAAACACAGTTGGGATATGTTAAAAATAGATAAATACTTACCATCCTTCAATTATGTTTTTATAGCGACATGTATATATTATAACGGCTGTCGACGTGTTGAACGGTTGTCTACCCATTTGATTGTACGGTGCGATTATTGTTTCTGGTTGGGTCTTGAGTCACACGCGCCAACACAAAAGTGGTCATAATTATGGCGACTTTTCAGCTTTACTTGATGAGGAATACCTCAAGTGCCCCTCCGTACAGACCCCTGACTAGAACTGCCGACACGTTCCGTAAACTAACTAGATGGCTTAAACACACAAAAGATTTAACGTCGCGGGATTCGAAACCACAGCAATGAGGGAAGAGTGGTTGACCTTAAACCCTGCACATTCCCATAAAGTTCTTAAAATTTATTTGATAAACTGTTACTGAAGTGTCAAATATGAAGGCTTTTATTTTGTGTTTTTAGTGACTTTAATTGGTAATGGTCATTTTTTGCAATATTGATGATTAGTTTTTTGAACTTGTATTCAAATGATGTTAACACAAAGTAGATAATTGACATTAAAATCAATTAATGTGAAAACGGCAAAGCCTCAAAGTGAGCTCGATTAATTTTTACCATGAAATTGTATCAAATAATCGTTCATTTCTATTTCACATTTTTCCGTTTTAAAACAGTCATTCGGTATTTTATACACTGCTACCGTTTATTCTGGTTCCCTGTTTTATTTTGATTCCTAAAAAGTGCGCAGGACACCAGTCTACGCATCCGACTATCAGAATTCCTCGGCTTTTATCTTAAAATTCGAAAAGTTGAGATTTGTCAATTCAGTACTGCCGACGAAAGTTTTTAAAACCATCACTATCTAGCAAGTACTCGCGTTACCATAAGGCTCTTTTTGCTTCGAGCCATGGCCGCCATTTTGAGAGCCATTTCTAAAATATATGCACTAGATAAGATAAAACTCTCCAATAATTCTAATTCAAGAATAATATCTACTAATTTCAGGTATGTTATGTGGAGGAAGAAATAGACATCGGTGGTGAAATTGTAGTGAACGCTGGGTGCCGAGAAAAAACGGTCAGTTTATGTTAAGTTTCCCTTATTGTGCCTTTATAGTATATTAGAATCAAAATCTACGTAATGATTCACGAATCTTAAAATTGTTTACAAAGATGTTTTTAGGAGTAGTTCTTTTTTTACATAAGTAGAAAAGGAAAATTTAAACTACCGCAGTACTATTATATTTGATAAAAGAAAATAATATATATAACTTTACATTCATTGCTAAGTACTGGTTGGTTCCAGGAACGGATTCGAGAGTGTTTCAATAAGCTTATAGCTTCCAACACAATCGAACTTAAATAAATTTGTATAAACTAAATATAAAAATATTTACTTTAAATTTGCATGCCTTCAGATGAGCCAAACTGTTTCAAGAAAACAAACCTTGAAAAAATGAACTAAGGTTTTAAAGTAAAAATATTCAGAATAATTTACATGTTATATGCATTTAATGACTGCATTAGATAGTATTTATCACCATATTTGTACTGCGTGACAAACGAATTTAGGACTTTTTTTGCAGTTTCGGACCTCTATTTGGTAATAATCGAGTGTCTTTTGCAATGTATAATTTCATTTCTTTTTTCCACTTGACAATATTTTACAATTTAAAACCTTTTAAACATGTTCATTAAATCAGCACGAATGTACGCTAGGCATGCTGCTTTAAGAATAAAGAAAAAAGAGACTATTTCTGTAAAGATTTTATATGCTTTGAAAAGCGAAATTTTTCTGTCCTTTCAAAATTTACATCTTAGATTAATCTGTTCTAGAAATGTGACGCAATCGGCTGCTTTGGTGACGAAAATAAGATCAGAAAAAGGAGCGCCAATCAAACCTCAGTCGGGATACATAGTGGACAACTAGATAGAGATATTGTATGTCATCACTGTTGTGACGGAGATTTCTGTAATATGTATGGCTGTCCTGATTCATGTAAGTAGACAAATCGTCGTTTTTTTACTCCCCGCCTCCTCGCCAAAACACCCTCCCTTCTATCACGTGACGGAGATTTCTGTAATATGCATGGTTGTCCTAAGTCATGTCAGTAAACATTGGCGTCGTTTACTGTCGCCCCACCCTACCCTCTGTCACGTGACGGAGATTTCTGCAATATGTAAGGTTGTCCTGATTCATGTAAGTAGACGAGGCGTCGTTTACTGTCTTCCCGCCAAAACACCCTACCCTCTATCACGTGACGGAGATTTCTGCAATATGTATGGTTGTCCTGATTCATGTAAGTAGACGAGGCGTCGTTTACTGTCTCCCCGCCAAAACACCCTCCCCTCTATCACGTGACGGAGATTTCTGCAATATGCATGGTTGTCCTGATTCATGTAAGTAGACGATGCGTCGTTTACTGTCTTCCCGCCCAAACATTCTCCCTTCTAGCACGTGACGGAGATTTCTGTAATATGTACGGTTGTCCTGATTCATGTAAGTAGACATGGCGTCGTTTTTGCCTCCCCGCCTCCTCGCCAAAACATTCTACCCTCTTTCACGTGACGGAGATTTCTGTAATATATATGGTTGTCCTGATTCATGTAAGTACACAAGGCAACGTTTTCTGTTCCCTGCCAAAATTGTTACCCTTTCTGAACTGACTGATGCAAGAAGGCAAAGTGACGTGTTTATCTTCGCCGCCCAAATCCCCTCCATTATTGCACCTGGCGGACTGTTTTTGCAATATGTAAGGTTGTTTTATTTTCATGAAAAAGACAAGGCGACGAATATTTACAAAAGGCTAGAGGACTAGAGAGAAATATAATTCTTAAAGAATGTCCAAAACGACAAAATTGAAAATGTTGCAGGCTCGGTTTGATTGAGTTTGATTGAGCCTGTTCATGGACGGTACTTGAGTACAGCCAACTCCCACTAGCACATTCTTACGCAGAATTCATCATTTGATATGAAATGGTAAAATTTAGATTTAAAATAATCTGCAACTGTGTTAATATGTCGGGTATCAGGAAACCATGAACATGATATATCAGAGTCATTCCATGAAAAGCGGCATATGGTCTGCAAGTAAATAAATGCGTGTGACCTAAACGAGAAAACACTAAGCGAAACTAATAAAATTGAATTTTGAGAAGGTATTAACGGTATGAAGCTTGCATACCACAGACAAACTGTCCAAAGACAAATCTGATTTCTGTCATATAGTAGTCCGGGCAGTCCGGACCCGTTTAAATAGACAAAATGGAGTTTTTGTCCCAACTACTCAAATAGTCCTCGAAGTGATCAATCCTTTTAGTCAATAAAGTTAAAGTACATGTATCATTACTTACAACAAACAGAACCCGATATACTAAATTCGATTAAAGGTCGATATTTACGTCAAGCTCGTTGAGTCACATGTATAATTACAATTTTGATAAAAACATTTTTGTTCTTGTTGAATAACTAAATGTTTTTATGCCAATTGTGACCTTTATAAGAACGTTTTTGTTCTAGCAAAATAACTAAATGTTGGTGACCTGTTAGCTGTACTGATGTAGGAATTTGACCCGCCAAATACGTAAGAAACACTTGGGCACGAGCCGCACGATTATTGTGAAACCACGAAAAGAAAATTTAATAACGTATACTGTGCGTCATTAAAAAGTATGGTTTTTTTTCGAAGCACCTACGGCATTGATTACTTTTTCTGTATCAAATGAATATTTTTAGGCTTATGCTACAGGTGCATCTATAGACAAATAGTCAGATTGAATACTTAGAAATAGAATTTTTTAAACATTGAATGAGTCAGACTTGAGAATATGAGAACAGAAACAAATTAACAAAAACTGGAGGTCAGCGAGTCCCTTTTCTATTTATTGGCCCTTAATTTGAAGTTTATCCTTATTTTTATTGCATACCGGCGCCAATGATGGCAGAAAGCAAGTAAAATGTTATGTGGAGGAACAAAATGCATCCGCGCAGTCTGATCAGGATCCATGCTGTTCGTTTACAAACCCTATTACAAGTAGTGAAACTGATAGCAAACAGCATGGTTCCTAATAAGACTGCGCGAATGCATTATGCTGGTTTTGTCGTGACGCGGCTCAAATGTTTCTCATTAACACATTTTCAGTTTCTTCTTACAAAATATGAAAAACATATATTAAACAAATTGTGAACATTGGGTTTCTTAGGCATATATACGTATATATATTTATCTGCGTTAAAATGACCTGTAATAGCAAAAAAAAATAAAATAATAAAAACAAAATAAAAATAAGCGCAGACAACTGGAAAACGGGCTTGGGTTTCGCTTAAAATCTTTCTGTTTTCATATTTTAAGCTCACGCAAGTTTAAAACCGTTTTTATTCTGCATGTATGTTTTGTAACTTAAGCATAGGCCTTTAAAGGAACTCCAATGAGGCCCAAAAAGCCTGAAAGCAAAGAATTTAATTTTATTTCAACTACCAACTGAGGCACTCAGTATAGAAAGATATCAATGATAAATTAGAATATACCCAGAAAAAATGTTAAAATCATTGTGTTTTGCTTGCTATTCTTAGCCCGATTTGAGTATTATGGGTTATTTGAGTTAGCGAACAATCTAAAATTTATTTAAAGCTATTAGTGTAGTCCAACATCAAATGAATCTTAATCTTGATGAATTATTTCCGTCCTGTCAAAAATAAATAAATAAATAAAATAAAATAACAACTAAAAACAAAAACTCAGTGGAGTCCCTTTAAACTTTCGTTTGTAAAATTTTCTTAAGATGGAAAAGTCCATTATATGTCATTACGATCAAATGCAGCAACGGGTTTTTGTATTTTCTGATCGCAAGATCAGTAAATACAAAGCTAACATCCACGGTCTAACACAAAATTTCCTCACAGACCTAACAACGCAAAGTAGTTCTCACTCAAAACTGCTTAAAAACCAGCAATTTAAAAGAAAGAATAGTTTTTAATGGAGGCATTAATCGAATTACAGTGCATTAAAAGTTTAGATTAGTCAGAAGAAATATGAGGTTACAATCGCAAATTTCGCGGATGAATATCTTTTATACCAAATGAAAAATGTTCGACTATTTCCGTAAAGCTTAATCAATGAAAATGCTATTTTTAGCTATGTCGATAACCGAATACTCCATAGCGTAGTACACAAATAAATCTGACTGTCGATATATGTCGGACTGTTTTGGCGAGAAGATTAAATTATTTTCATCAGTGTTGAACAACAGGTTTATCGTGAACAAAATACCTCGAAATTAATAAATGGAAATTTTCAATTTTAGAATTATAATGTATTTGTTTTTATTTTACTTCACTGTGGTGCAGAGGTAGCGCGCTCGTTTAGGGTGTGAGAGGCCTAAGGTTCAAATCCTAGTCGCGGGCAACTTTTTTTTTAAGTGTCTTTTTTAAGGAAGTAGCCACGATATGCAAGGATAAAGTGTGGCTGTCATAAAAAAAAAGAAAAATGTTTTTTTTTTATGTAACTCTAGGCATGCAAAATTCCATATGTATCAATCTCAAACTGTTATAGAAGAAAATCTAAACACTGTCGCTGCGTAAGATGAATTATAGTATATAAAAATAAACTTATACAGGAAAGATCAGAATATACGAAAGAGCATGCAGCCCTTTGATTATGTTATTTATCAATCAATTGCAGTTACGGTTTCACTGAAATGCGGTTACGGTTATCATGCTATTACAAATCAAATGCGGTAACTGTTGTTTTATGTTTATACGATCAAATGCGTTAACGGTTTTTATATGTTCTTAAACAATGTAATGCGATAGTGGTTTTATATGTTACTATACGATCAAATGCAGCGACGATTCTTGTATTATCTTACGATTTATTGAAGTGACTGTTTATATGTTATTTCAATAAAATACGGTAACAATTTTTATATGTAAATATACGATCAAATGCCGAAACAGGTTTTATATATCATTATACCATCAAATGTGTTAATAACAACGCATTAGAAAAGTTTCAGACATTTCAGATCTCTTCAACAGACTCGCTTTAACATGCTTCAAAATGGTTGTCACCAAATTGTTTTAATAGCCTGCAAACGTTGCTCCATACTTCACGTCACTGTTGTTATATTTTTCTGGTCCTTCGGGATCATTGATGCAAGCACTATTACGTGTTGAGAATTGAGTACAACTCAAGCCGGTGCTAGGGGGTGTGAGGGATGTTGCACTTATTCATTATCCCTCATGTACAGACTCAATCAAACCAAGTCCGCAATTTTCATGTAATTTTGTTGTGATTAATGCTTCCGAGGGATCACCTTGTTTTCAGATTTTTACATCTTACCTCGCCATTAAATTCATCGACCTCCATTTCAATTTTCGTTTAAGTTGATGTCAGCCATCTTCCCGGAAGTCGATGTTTTGTTTGCGATCACGTTTTACAGCCGGAGTACTGTAATGTTATCAAGAACTGCGAGGCAGGCTATGTAAGAACAATATTACTACTCGTATAATATATTGAAATTGTGTGGCGGCAACTGTTTTTTCACTTTTGTGACTGTTTATGTAACTGCCTTCTTATTTTGTAACTGCCTCTGTATCTATTTCCGTATTTTATAACTGTTTCTGTAAATGTTTTCTTATTTTGATACATTTTTCAATAACTGTATAGCTGTAAAAGCTACAGCTTTTTTATTTTGTGACTATTTTTATAACTGTTTTCTTATTTTGTGACTGTTTTTATGACTGTTTGCTTATTTTGCTACTGTTTCTATAACTGTTTTCATATTTTGTTACTGTTTCTGTAACTGTTTTCTCACTCCATATCCGTTTTTTTTAATTGTAATCTTATTTTATAACTACTTCTGTAACAGTTTTCATACTTTGTAATAGTTTCTAAAAGGCATTTTTGTGTTTTATAACCGTATTTTATAATCGTACTGTATTTTTGATCTGTCAATTAAAAAAAATACAATGACCAATTGATTTTTTTTCAGTCCTGTGGTAAAGAAATTATGTCATTTGGTTCTGGTATAAGGTACACCTTGCTGTGTATCAGGACACAGGTGCGTTTTATGAGCATTCTTTTTGGTGTTGGTATTTTTCACTCCGGATCACGGCAATAAGCCACGTTGAATTAACCCGAGCACAGTTCATCGTTCCTGGGCAGGCTGTCAAGCAGTAGACTTCTGTACATACCAAAGCAAAGATACAGTGCATATGACTATTTAAAACATTGTCATGGTCAATCAAAAGAAAGTGACCGGCACTGAGCCCGGGAATCGAACTCGGGTCGCTCGATTCACAGTCCAGCGCTCTACCTATTAAGGTAGCCGGAAGGATATCATAGATCGTTGCTCATATTGTCACAGTTTTTAACCCTGTACACATTGTTTTTGAGTTTGGATTCATACGCATTCTGGCCAATTAGCAGTGATCTTTTACATTAGTATTTCACTTTTATTGATAATAAGTATGACGTGTTTGAAATTACAAAATGTTACGGACTGTGGTTATTTAACCAGCGTGCGTAATAAGTGACATATTAGTCATTAGATCAATTACAATGAATATGACCTGCACCGCGTCCGGAAATCGAACACGGGTCGCCCGATTCACAGTCCAATGCTCTACCTATTGAACTAGCCGGAAGGATATGAACAAGTTTGACATAGACCGTTCCTCTTATTGTCACAGTTTTTAACCCTGTACACATTGTTTTTGAGTTTGGATTCATACGCATTCTGGCCAATTAGCAGTGATCTTTTTCATTAGCATTTCACATAAGCATGACGTGTTTGAAAGTACAAAATGTTACGGACAGTAGTTATTTAACCTGCGTGCGTAATAAGTGGCATTTTAGTAATTAGAAGCATCCTTATGTAAAGAGCGGCATTTCGCAAAAACGTGATTTAACGTTTTTATGATAAAATTCTATTTACAAATGACAGAAAGTTTTATGACTTGGCTTCAATTAATGATGACGTTAGTTATTAATATTGCATGATTTATGAACTTTTTTTTCTTAAAAAAATATCAAATATCATACTTATTGTTAATATCACTTAAAAGATCAGTGGCTTTTTTGCATGTGTTTGATACATGTACTTTCATGAGCCCATTATGTACTCAAGTGTAAGGCTCACAAAAGTATATGTAATCATCTATTAGACTAAAGAAAAGTTTTATGTTTTAATGTAAATGTATAATGTAAGACTCAAAAAGTTTATATATTCAACTAAAGACTGAAAATGTTAATGTTTTCAAGTATGAGGCTTAAAAAGTTTATGTATGGACGTATAAGACTAAAAAATCGTTGTTTCCATATATAACACTCAAAACTCTATACGGACGAAATATTGACTGCGGTCACAGTATTCCCTACGGTAGTGTACTAAAATACCATTTATAACATAAATAACCATTGGTATTACTGGTTAACAATAATTATTTACCCGAACGGTTTTTATCATATGAATATGTCATTGTTATTGTAACAAGCATTGGTACGATTTGGTGAACCTATTTGGCAACTAATTATCATCCATCACCCTACCACCCTATCATGTTAATTAACATTATCCAATCAACACCACCATCATCATCATCTTAAACATAATCTATCATTTTTATCACCCACTCAGCGACGAAGCCACATTAAGGCAAACTGAGGCTCCGCAGTCGGTTAAAATTTGAGAAGGTAAACTAAATATATTTGTGGTGTAGAAAAATCGGTCTTGAAAAAAATAAAAAAAAAAAAAAAGCTACCAATGTTAACAGTCAAAGTAGAATGAAACAAATAAGGCTTGTTGTTTGAAAGTGGAGAACCGGCATTTAAAAAATGGATCAACCCGCACATCTTAGGCTACCCCACACCCAAGTTTTTAAAGTTCCCAAACCCCATTTAATGCATAGTCCGCAAATTTTACCCCATTGTTGTTTTACGATTGAATTATTAGCCGAGGATCATTGTTTCAGTGTGAAGTCTGGGATTGATCCCTAAAGAATTGCTTGGGCTTTTTTATGAAATTCTAAAACCTAGCTAATATTGTTTTTTTTGTTTGTTTGGGGTTTTACGTACACCCGACACAGTAAAAGGATAGGGCCCTTTCCCAAACTTTACGGGGAGGAAGACCTCAATCCCCTTTTTTCCGTGCTTATTTCGGGGCACGGTCCCTGAGTAAAACCACCGACGTTCCGTGCTGCTGGATTTTTCCCCTACATAAAAAATCCAAAAGGCTTGCGGAGGTTTTGTCGGGTTTGAACCCCACAGGGGTGAGGGGAAAGTTTTGAAGTCAACACCTGAACCACCCACCACGGACCCCCTGAGCTAATAGATCAATTTAATAAAATCTATTTCAAGCCTTGTAAAGAACATAAAATTTCTTGTTTGTTTTCCAAAATATAAATGTAAAATTTACTTAAATGATATAAAGATTATTAGATTCAGGATGACAAAAAGCGTGTGGTTCCAGAGTGCTCCAAAACGCACCAGAGACGTTCCAGGTAAAAGGAAATTTCAAAAGTGAAACTCTGACAGGTAATATTTTTTGTATGTATTACGACATTTATTTACATTTACATTTACATTTAAATTCATTTTTTTGTGAAAAGTGTTTTTCTGAAGTTATTCATTAAAAGCGGGGAAAAACGGAATTACCAGAAATTAGGAGCAGATTGCTGTGAAGGTCATCTCTGTAATGGATATACGCCAATGAAAATAGGTATTTTTTTTTAAATTCGAAAAAACTTAAAACTAATTTCCCCCAAAGACAAAAATTTTTTATAAAATAAATTGAAAAATTGACTTTAAAATTTTAGGGGAAAAAAATTCCACATTCAGTAAATTAACGTTATGGCGATTAAAGACTGATTTTTCAGATTTTGTAAATCCCCTATTTGCGTTTTTTAAAGCTAAGAGTTTTTTTAGATGTTTTAAAAACTTTTTTGGTAATTTTTTGGAGTTGTAAAATGCATTGTAAATGTAAAGCTTGCTTTGGTTACTTGAAATATTTTTTTTTTATACTCGATTTGATTTTTTTTTTGAAAAATTTGAGTGAATCTGGGGGTGTTTTTCTTTAAAGTGAATTTTGTCTTTAATGGAAATTGTGTACAATGGTTTTATTCGTCGTTAATATTAAAATTTTTTATCAGCATAGTAAAAAAAAATTATATACGGGTAATAAAAGAAAGAGCATCAGGCTATCTTACCTGCCTCCCGTTAACGACTGTTCATGTATTGTATACTTTTTTAACTCTGTCACATTTTCCAAAAAGGTCAATATGTAAAGTATAATTGACTATTTTTGGGGCCTTTTTTTTTGAAAATGTGTCAGAGTTAAAAGTTTACATAACTTTCACGTGCGTTTAACTAAGGGGGATTAAGTTTCCCGCACTCCCAAATTTTTTGGTTTTATTCAGGGGTTTCTTATTTTTTGGGGGGCGGAAAGGGGAAAAGGGGAAAACGAAAAAAAAAGAAAAAATTTTTCATATGCAGAGCAGTTTTTGGGTTAAAAACTTTTTCTGGGGTTTCATATTGTGACAAAGAACGCGATTTTTTTTTCGACATGAAAAAAAAAGAGAAAAAACATCAAAAAATCGGCAATTTTCGGCACGCCCCCCCCGGTTACAAAAAATAGCCTCGTGTTTTGATTCTTTTTTTACTTTAAAACATGGGGTATTTAAAAAAAATAGATTTTTTTAAACCCTCGTTAAAATTTATGAGTATTTATTGGAAATTTATTCATAATTAGGAGTAATAAACTCTGTTACAACCTTGTAACTCTTAGTGACTTTGTTAGAAATAACAAGGAGTACAAAAGCCTAGATGTTAAATAAAAACCTTATTTGATCTTTTTTATTTTATTTCTCCTAATAAGTTTTACAAACTTTAAACATTAAAACGTCACGCTAACACAGTAAAGTCATATACATGTAGTGACTTTCCAGCTTTACTGGTGGAGAATTACCTGTGTCCCTACGTGCACGAAATGACGTATCGTAAGGTAGCTCGATAGCTTCCTCACATGAATAATTGAAAGTCTCTGTCAAAGATTCGAAACCACAGCGATAAGGGGCATGTAGATTGACACAAGTCTACTTATAAAGTTACAAAACAATAAAAGAGTATTATACCCACCTGGTTGCAAAGTTAAGTTTAATCAATGGTTTTTACATTTTAATTGCAATCAGAAAGGACATTCCAAAAAGTAGATTGGTCTATGATAAAAAGTATGCACTACTTGAAATATTTATGTTGTGCTTATTTTATGCAATTGTAATGTGCGGTAACATACCATGAAAGAATTATATGTGGATGTTGAAAATTAAATGTTATAGATCAAAATATTTAATTCATTATTTAAATACCAAATTAAATCATGCAGAAATAGATAAACATAGTTTGTAAGAGTATCTGAATGATATATTTTTATTGTTATTATCAATATTTTACTAAGATATTTTGTAAGAGTGTCTAAATGATATGTTTTTATTGTTTTTATCAATATTTAACTATTTCTCGAAATATGCCCGTTGAAGACTAATCCACTTTAATAAGCATTTTTCATCTGGATCGTGACTGATTTTATGTCCAAAAGTTACTAAATACATACAAGAACTAAACTTAATTTCCTTTATGACTATACTATTACGGCATTTAAAGGTAGTTTGGCAGTTAATAGCAAAATATTTTGCAACATTTACATTTAGCGGTTGCGACAATTTGCGGCGATTGCGCGACATTTAGCGTCGATGCGATATATAACGGCACCACAGTACCCAAATGATACATTTCAATTGTTGTTGATTTGTGTGAACATTTGAAATATTCATGGAATAATGTCCCATTGTAGACCCATTCTCTTTAAACGAAATATAAAACTTTTTTTTTTCGTAATTATTGACTTTTGAAATATTTAGCGGGGGAAAAAGGAGTTAAGCTGATGACTTTGAGTAATGGGGTTGCTCTGTTTTGAATTCTAACAATCTAATGAAGTTTAAGGGATTTCAAGAATTAAAGCTGCCGACTGTGCAGAGTCTGTACAAAATACATCCTCTCACCGGCTAGTCACTTCCGGTTCCGGTGGGATAATGTTCACTGCTAATACCTTTTAAAGTCAGCATTTTTTTAAGAAACAGTATGCTTTTCATGCCCTCCTCTTTGAAGTCAATAATAGTACAAGGTATTTAGGCTGTGACTACATGTGAAGCGCTTTAAAAGCCTTAAAATGCTATCATTTAAATTTCTTAAAAAGCTTTTTATCTTGAATGTTTTGTTTCATTTTTCTGCTGTTTATTTATAGCCTGAACAATCTCTTATTTGTGTTTTATCAAAACGTACACTTAAAATTATTTTAGTATTTGTATGGAATTTAAAATACTTACTTTTTTACATTTTACTTCCCTTTTCACAAATTATTTCACATTCAACGCCATTTTCTTCACATATTCTAAAGCCATTATCTTAATATAGAAAAACAAATGTCTTCCTCTCTATAAAAGAGAACATTAATCGGTTAATATGCCTTAAAGTTTCTATTTGTAACGAGTATTTTACTTACTTGCCTGCTGCTATTGTTGTTGTGGTTTTGTTTCTGGTGTTTTTCTTGTTTCCCATTTATGCAATAAAATTAATTTAGATACACAATCTTTGTGAAACATACTTACATTTAAATTGATACAATACGTTTTCCTGTGCAAGGGGTTATTTACATTTTACATAATTGACGAAAAACAATTCCATTTTCACTTTGAACTACACTGATATTTTTTATTTCAGAATTGTGAATTAATATTTGAATAACTTTCTGTTTTGTATCACAAGATAGGGGTAAGTAGCTTCACAGTTGTAAAAATGGTGTTTCCTTCTTTTTTCACAGATTCCCCATCAATGGTGTCTACTATATACAAATGTCCGCTAAGAGGAACCAATCAAATTCCGATTGATACAGGTACGCTTGGTTAGAAAAAAAAAATAAGAAAAATGATATAAAACTGATTCTCTATTTTAACTTCTAAGATACATGTATATGTTTGATATTAACCTTCAACTCCAAATGCTTTATACTTTTCTATACAGAACGGCGGGATTCGACGATGTTTAATATTATATTAATGTATTAATGTATTGTTTGACAATATTGACCTAAGACATTTGAATATTTATTGACCTGTTGTCGGTAATTATCAGATCTCGAAATACCCCATGCAGATTTTAATGCATGGTACAGCGGTATACATGTATGTATAACTAACTTAGAAAGTTACCATTTACTAGCTCGATGACTAGGCGGAAGACTTTCAGTTAGTTTTTTACTTGTACGATTTTTTATTATATTTTCCAGAACTTGACCGCTATATGTTTTACATACGAGCCACTCATTATAAGAATTAAAATTAATGAAATGAAAAAATATGTATTTATAAAAATTATGAAATTAAAAAATGCTGGAAATGAAACACACAGTTTATCAGCTTGTGTCGCCTGTTTATAGCCACTTGCATGTTGAAACTACTATGCAGCAGAAGACACATGATCAAGCCGAAACGCGTTTTTATGCAAGTGTCATAATCTCAGCCAAGAATCATTCAACCCGAAAACCACCTTTGTAATGAGTGCAAGATCTTATGCAACCTATCAATCCTTTAACATTCCATCCACATTGCATTAGTGGTACATGTATTAGAGAAGCAGTCCGGACAAATTTTGAAAATAAAAATAATCAAAGGGCCATAACACTGACAAAAATCATAGAACCGAAAAATGGCGAGGACATGCACAACTAGACAGGGTACTTATTATTCCTGTAAGGTTTGGATGAAATTGCACAAGAAGTTGTTGATGAGTCGTCCGGACCTGTTCTGTGACGGACAGACATGCGGAAGAACAGAAAGGCGACAGAGAAGTGACCCCTATATGTCGCCAATACTTTGTAGAGGCGACACAATAAGCAATTTATAAATATAACAATAAAAGGTTTGACCAAGGCTAGGACTCGCAACGTGGTCATAAATCAGTGGTTCTTTTCATCGAGCAGTATTTCCTGATTAAAAGTATCGAGATCTGTAGTACCATTAAAATCCTAACAGTAACAAATCATATCAAATTAAGACAACTAACGGACAAATTTCCTGAAAATTAATGAGTTTTAGGTCAATATTGTCAAAAAATACTAGTACACTTTAATGACAGTAAACATTATTTGATAAAAGAAATAAAAAATACTTATGATGTTAAGTCTAAAACCGCTAAAAACTGTTCTACCAATATTAAATTATGACGTTCTTTTATAATTGATAATTAGAATAAACAATGCATCGGGCGATAGCCTTATACATTGACTAGTTGAAGTATATGCCAGTGATTGGTAACTTTAACAGAACAACATGCATAGTGAGTAAATTACTCTCTCTTGTCAAATATTAAAAAAAAAACTAAAAAAGTTTAGTGTGTACAATAAACTAAACGTGTTATTTTTCCCTTCAAACATGTATTTCATGTACTGACTAACCTTTTGGTAACAGCCTGTCCCTTATGCCTTGAACATTATAAAGTCAATAATTGCTTGTATAACACGCTTGTATTATATAAAAGCATAGTTAAAGATATACTATGCTCATCTTTGAGTAAAATATTTTTATTGCAGAAAATTATTGAAATTTATAAAATTCTTACTCCACATTTCTTATTTAAGTAAAAGAACATACAATCTACGTATGTTTTTGGAATATGCGTTCCTTATGACGGGTCAAGTAAAGCTGGTCCTTTTTATTTTATATCTACGAATAGTTATCATTTTTTTCAAATATCAAACATGAGCATAGTATATCTTTAAGGATATATTGTGAGAAATATATTTATCACATACCCGAGCCGCTTTTGCGACTCCGTAAAATGCTATTGCACGGCCGTGCATATATTTTGACGCGACGCCATTTGCGTTATACAAACATAGTGAAAAGACACGCGAAATGTTCTTTTTCACTTCAAACGGTCTTTATTTTTGGTATGTGATAAATGATAAATTAAATTCGTGAAAGTTCATTACTGAATTTATTGAACTGTTAAATAAAATAATACAATTTCATCTAACTTATTTAATAAATTCAGTATTTATCTTATACACTCATTCAATATCCTCTATTTTAATACGTAATATACTTTTTTTTCTTTTCGAATTTTAGGAGGCTACAACTCAATTCTGGAATGGCAGGAAGATTGGTGATTTGTCATTTTGCAATTAAATATGGAAGAGTATAATTGCAATAAAACCAAACATACTAAAATGATTTTCATTTATATACAATATTAAAGGAACTCCATTGAGCCACAAAAGCCTAAAAAATCTCGGAAAAAAAGAGTTCTAGTCCAGTCATGTTAACAAAGCACTTAAGAGTTACTTCCCTTTGTATCAGAAACGCCATGGAAAATTATGTCGTTTTCAATATCATACTTCTATGCTTTGTTATCATCCTTACATGTGCTTGCACATATAAAACAAATAAACAATCGACAGCAAAGTGGAGTCATTTATATCGTTACTTCATATGGTTTACTGAAATGTGCACCGGTTGAAAAGATATTGTAACATGTACCGAGCTTATATGTACGTATTTGTATTCAATATATTATATTAATAATTTTCCTCTAGGTTTCCTTACCTAAATGACTGAAGACCAATGAATTCAAAATAATTGGAATATAAATTAATCAACTTGAATTAAACAAATATTAGATAAACAATACACAATATTGATATATTTGTTTACAATCCCAAATCTTTCCTAGTCTCTATGCCTAGTCTCGATGCCTTTCTAACAAATAACCCGTCTCGATGCCTACCTATTAAACTATGCTCGTACTTCCTATGTTTCTGTTTTATTTATCTCCAAACAATTATCCAACAAATATCCTGCAGCCCGGTTTACTATATAAAAACCTGCAATCCTCTCCGGTAGCTTTGCTCCCTAGAGAACACGGATCACAGACAATATATAGCAGGTATAACTTCAAAGCTCCAAGATTAGATGTTGACAATCTGACTTCCACCAACACAAACCCAAACTCACTTTTTTTTTGGATGCGTTTATTTAAGGTCGCCGCCGGAAAGCCCATATGGGCGACCGTACACTCAAGTCGGGCCATCCTAGAGCGTCCCGCCGAGATTTTTCGTCGATTTTTTTCCAGCTTTATTTCAGGCACGAGCGGGCACCTGGGTAGAACCACCGACCTTCCGTAAGCCAGCTGGATGGCTTCCTCACATGAAAGATTTCGACCCAAACTCACCTTGAATACCTCTGCTTATATATACTTTGCACAACAACGCCCTCTTACGGCTATTAATGATTGGCTAATTAACTTACAATACAATTATACAGAAACGAGCACCTGCTAATAAAATTATATAGATCATATAGTCTGCATTACGAATAATATCAAATAAAATATTGTAGTAGAAACTATTTACACATTTCATTAAAATTACATCAAATGAATACTCGCATTATTACTTACAACATAATAATAGCAAACTAACCTTAAAAAAATATAGTTTATAGTGCAACGAATTGTTTACGTATGTTTACCTGCAAATGGCGTTCCTGTATTAAAGGGCTGTAACTCGTCATGATTGTTACAATATTTTGGTTTCCAGTGTAACGTATGTTGATTAAGTTCCCATATGAGGACAATATTGAACGGTAAGTTTTTATTTTTGTTATGTATGGTCAATTATTCAAAACAGATTTAATCGAAATGCTATTTGGCCCCTATGTATATGTAGTTCTCGGATAGTTACCCATGGGTGCTGTTATGTATGCAACATATTATATGTATATAGTATTATCACTGTTCTATTTTTAGAACATAAACTACATGTATGTACTAGAACTTTCTTAACTGTTGTAGAAAATTCTAGAGTATGATTCATGCATTATATTTAGATAGAAATTTCCGGAATGTTCTTTATTGTTGAAGTTGCTAGATTATGATTACTGTAGAACATGGAAGACTATTCTGGAATGTTCTTAGCTTAATATATATAGGGGACATTTTTCATTCCCTTTACCTTTTAAGTCATCAGTTACCTTTTAAGTCATCAATACATTTGGAGTATTATTCAACTTGGATATTAAGTAATTTATTGGAGCTTGGATTTTAAAATAGATTAAATTATTCTTGTGGATTTTATTGTGGGAATTTATTCTAAAGTGTTCTTGGATTTAACTTGGATTTAACTGTGCTATTCAAAAAGGGATCATTCCAGGATCAGACAAGACATTTGAGATTTATATTTTTATTTGGACTTCAGGTATTTGTAAACATAAATTGTTATTTAATTTTTCTTTAATAATTTTTCTGTAATAAATTTGTTATTGTTACAAGTTTGTTGCTGGCTTTTCTTTCTCGTTACGCCTGGCTCGTAACAGTGTATTGACATTTATCTAGTCTTTTTGATAAATAGTCGTGGTTTCATCCAGCATATCGATAAAGAAATTAAAACATTTTCTGTCTAGAAAGAACAAATTGCTGGTAAAAAAAATCATGTCATGCGGAACTCTCCAGGCCATTTTTCTTGGTTTAGAACTTTGTGCCTTATATTGCTGTAAAGATGCACCTCTTAACTACTGCAATTGCTAATAGGAATCAGACAAACGGTATTATAACGGTTGGTACCAATAATGTTTTGGGGGTTTTATACTTTATATACAGAAGAAACAAATTGCTTGTCCAAAAAACGGACCATGCCAAGCGAAACTCTCCATGCCATTTTTGTTGGGTTAGAGATCTGTACCATATGTTGCTGTAAGGGGAACATCAAAACACAAGACAATGTCGCATTTACTCTTTATACAGAGAAAGAACAAATTGAAGTAAAAAAACAACAACAACAACAATAAACTGAACATGCCAAGCGGGCTTTTCGCGGCAGCAGTATTCATTGGGCTATAGCTTTTAGAATTAAATTGCTGTCAAGAAGTACCTCCAAAATAATGTAAAGCCTAATCCGCAACGGAATCAGACAAATGGTTAATGAAAGGTTGGCACCAGATAATGTTGTTTTTTATAAGATATTTTATACTTTACAAAGAGATGGACGGAACAAACCACAATTCACGGAATAACCTCTAGAAGGTCTAAACTAATGCAAGCTAGGGTCAATCTGCAACGAAAACAGACATATTGGTGTTTGAACAGTTGGCCCGAAGAAAATTGATATTTTCTTACCAATATTTTTAGATTTT
>NW_026867243.1:0-71066 GCF_026571515.1 Ruditapes philippinarum | reverse complement strand
AAAATACAAATTTGAAAATTTTGTTATACGATTCCTGTTGAAATAGCCGATGAGTAACAATCTTAAAATAATGAAAAAATATTTAATTTAATATAATCAAAATCAACAACAGGTAGATTTGTGAATGTTTCTGCAGGAAACAGACAAATTTTCAATTGTCACATATTTTCGCGATGCCGCTTTTTTATAATTAAAAAAATCGTAACCAAAAGGAAGATATGTTTTGTTAAAATGTGTGTCATAACAGTTAAAATGTAGTTTAGGAATTAAAATTACTAAAGATATTGTTTACTTTAGTTGAAATGGAGGTATTTACCTGTATACATGTTTGTCACATACAATGAATATTTTCTTATGGGGGGGGGGGGAGTGGAGTGAATCTGGAAGAAAAGAGCATAATGGTCTGATGATGAAGGGTTTTTGAAATTATATTTCAAATCTTTTCAATCACTTTTATGGTACAGTGTTCGGACATATTACCATTTTCCTGAATAAGCTTTTTCTCTGTTCAAACTCCAACTGACCCCAACCCCTTACTCTGCTCATATACATCATAATAGCAACTGCATAAGTGCAGCAAAGATGGCTTAACATATTCAAAGTGATCTTGAAGTCCTACATTTTTGTGCTTGGGAGTCCCAGGACTCCTACTTCGAAAATTCTAGTGAGAACCCTGCTTAAGTTATTTCATATGGTCAGCATCTTCTTGTGTTTCTATATGATGGTCACACTAATGATTGTCACACTTATTTAAAGAAAGACTATCATTTTTACATTCAACTGAGTTATTTTAAAATAATGCTTGAAATGTCTGGGCCGGAAAAATATCATCCGGGCCGGAAATAAACCTAAGGGTCTCGGTCCTTGTGGCCTGAAAAAAAAATTGACTTTCGCATAGACTGTTATTGCTTGTTTTTCATTTTTTAAAGATTTCCATCATGCATTGCAACTAAACTGTTACATCTTGTAAATCCAGCTTTGTAAAATAATTATGAAACGACCCCGAGTACCTCATGTATATTTTAGAAACATGACACGTGCTTTCTCCCGTTCATCTTCAAGGCAATGGCTATGAAAAAAACAACAACAGAGATTTTCCATAGAGAAATCAAAATTTGCTTTCACAAGAAAAGTAGACACTTTAGAGTAAAATCCTGAAAAATCTCGAGGGTGACTTTTTTTAGTTTACAAAAATAGTTTAATTATTCAACCTCGTTTTGTTAATTCACACCAGGCAAAAGTTCATTTCCATTTTTAATGGGACAGACTTTAGTGTAATATCGTTTTTATTAATGACTTTACTACACTCCTGCGCGGTGGTGTATGTGATAAAACAATATTATGCTCGACAGAGGCTCGCATAATATGATTTTATTAAACTCGATCCATAAATTTAGTATTAAACCTACACTCATTCAATATCCTCTATTAATTCAACGAATTCAATAAATTTAGAATTGAATCTACACGAATTTAATATTCTTTTTATCACATATTCAAAAAGAGAACGATTTGCAGTTAAAACGAGTCTTTTTTAATTGACGCGCCTACATTTAATCATTCTTAAAATTATTTTGTATGTTTGTGTTTTTTCGGTTTATTTTAGCTCGGCGCCGGAAATTCCATATGTCCGAGATCTCAGCGTCCATGCCGGTCCACTCTAGTAGTCTCATCGGGGACGTCTTTTTCATGCCGATCTTCCTAAGTCCTGTTCTTCGTTCGGTGGAGGAAAGACAATACCGGAAAAGCATCAAGTTCCGTGACGGCTGCAAACAGGCGGTTGACATAAAACGGCTCTTGTTAGCGCCACCCTCCAGAGTTAGTCACGACAGGTCAACCAATCACCTCTGGTACTTGAGATGACTTGACCTTGACCGTTCATCTTCAAGGCAATGGCTATGAAAAAAACAACAACAGAGATTTTCCATAGAGAAATCAAAATTTGCTTTCACAAGAAAAGTAGACACTTTAGAGTAAAATCCTGAAAAATCTCGAGGGTGACTTTTTTTAGTTTACAAAAATAGTTTAATTATTCAACCTCGTTTTGTTAATTCACACCAGGCAAAAGTTCATTTCCATTTTTAATGGGACAGACTATAGTGTAATATCGTTTTTATTAAATGACTTTACTACACTCCTGCGCGGTGGTGTATGTGATAAAACAATATTATGCTCGACAGAGGCTCGCATAATATGATTTTATTAAACTCGATCCATAAATTTAGTATTAAACCTACACTCATTCAATATCCTCTATTTATTCAACGAATTCAATAAATTTAGAATTGAATCTACACGAATTTAATATTCTTTTTATCACATATTCAAAAACAGAACGATTTGCAGTTAAAACGAGTCTTTTTTAATTGACGCGCCTACATTTAATCATTCTTAAAATTATTTTGTATGCTTTGAATTAATCATTTTATATGGCAGACATCTCGGGTTACACAGCCATTCACTGCATGGGACATGTCTACTATATGCCATTATTTAAAATAACACTTGATGGATGCCTTTATTTATAAGACTGAATATTCGTTAATTTAGCGTTAAATTTGCCTTAACCTACTTTGAATTTAACATTTCAGAAACATTTTTAAAGCATGTATAGATCTTGATACCTTTTTATATTCGAAAACAGTGCTGTAAAAAGAGATAAAGGTCTCTCAGCTAAGATTCAACAAATAATAGCCCGTCAAGAGAACAAAGGCACTAACTAGCTAACTTACTAACTAACTAACTAATTTACTAACTAAATTGCTCACCCACTCACTAACCAACCAACCAAACAACCAACTAACTAACTAGCTAGCTAGCTAACCAATTAACTACTAGTAGTTAACTTATTAACTAATTTACTTACTTACTAATTAACTTAATAACTAACAAACTAACTAACTATTAATCATACTCTAAATTAATTTACATGCTGTAAAATAAATCATTTATTATGGTGGAAAATTTAGAAATTATTGTAAATTCTAACACGACCCGCATTCTTTCCCTATTTAACATAGAAGAACCGAAAGTGTGTGTTATTATGCTATAAAGCCACTGTTTGACGTTCTTTATTTAGACATGTGACGTAATCATTATACACGTGACGTAACCCCTAAAAATGTGACGCGCTGAAAGAAAGTATGGAAACAAATCAAGTGCAATGTTGCTTAATATCAGGTACGCAACATTTATTTGTTGATGTCGTGTTAGAATCGATATAATATATCCAAATCGGTGATTTTATCGCTTGAAAACATCACTGTAAATTTGTCGTTCGGATGCGCATCATTATATCACTCGGGCTACGCTCTCGTGATTTTATGCCTCTCATCCGAACGACAAACAGTGATGTTATTGAGCGATAAAATCACTGTTTGGGATATATTATTTCTTAAGTAGATGAATTTCGTAAGCAAGATGTCTATTAGAATGTATCATGAATAAAAGAATATTTTAAATGAAATGAACAAAAAACTCTTTTTCCTAGTTACTGTAGCACAAAAGTTTTGAGAACGGCTTTTCAGCATTATTCATTCATGTTGATGAATGGCTGTCGATGTTATCATAAAAAAGAGGAGAACGGTTGTTGACGTAACTAAATTTTTGATGACACTCAAACTTAAATACCCTATAACTTAAACAGAAAAAACATGTTTGATGGTACGGTTACGAAATGTTGACGTTTACGAATCGTATGATAAAAGGATTAATTATCATGAGAAAATATATTAAGTTTTTGTGACTTTAAAATAAAAGCCGCAACTCATCGGATAGTGTGGTTATTTTTAGTCAAAATTCACGTTAAGACCAGATATTTATTAGCATGTTCCTTTGGATGTTGACTATGAATCCATAACATTGATTAAATCAAACACAGTTGGCATATGTTAAAAAAGAAGATGAATACTTACCGTTCATCAATGGTGTTTTCTGCGCCGACATGTATTTACTTGTACAGCTGATGGAATTTGATAAAATTTTATACAGCCAAGTTCAAGTGAAAGAAAGTGTAGTTTCAAAGAACCATAATTTTTCCTTTTGTCATCTCTGATAATACATCAAATTTAAAAAGATGGTTGTCTGGAGTATATCTTCCTAACTTTCAATGAAATATCACTCAAACTAAACATAGATATAGAGACTAGTGAGCAGAAGTGCTGTGTCAAATAACCAAAATTCTACAATACTTAGTTTTTAGCTCGACTATTCGAAGAATATGAGAGCTATTGTAGTCGCACCGGTGTCCGCGTTGGCGTCTGCGTTGGTTAAAGTTTTTTGTGAAGTCAAATATCTCAATTATTGCTTGAGATATTCAATTGAAACTTACAATACTTATTTATAGTAACAATGTACATCACATTGACAAGTTGAATAACTCTGCCTATAATATTGACAGAATTATGCCCCTTTTTTACCTAGAAATTTTGGTTAAAGTTTTTTGTAAAGTCAAATATCTCAATTATTGCTTGAGATATTCAATTGAAACTTACAATACTTATTTATAGTAACAATGTACATCAGATTGACAAGTTGGATAACTCTGCCTATAATATTGACAGAATTATGCCCCGTTTTAACTTAGAAATTTTGGTTAAAGTTTTTTTGTAAAGTCAAATATCTCAATTATTGCTTGAGATATTCAATTGAAACTTACAATACTTATTTATAGTAACAATGTACATCAGTTTGACAAGTTGGATAACTCTGCCTATAGTATTTACAGTATTAAGCCCCTTTTTAATTTAGAAATTTTGGTTAAAGTTTTTTGTAAAGTAAAATATCTCAATTATTGCTTGAGATATTCAATTGAAACTTACAATACTTATTCATAGTAACAATGTACATCAGATTGACAAGTGGGATAACTCTGCCTACAGTATTTACAGAATTAAGCCCCTTTTTAACTTAGAGATTTTGGTTAAAGTTTTTTGTAAAGTCAAATATCTCAATTATTGCTAGAGATATTCAATTGAAATTTACATTACTTTTTTTAAAGTAACAATGTACATCAGATTGCAAAATTGCATAACTCTGCCTGCAATATTTCCAGAATTATTTGCCCCTTTGAAACTTAGATATTTTTGTTAAAGGTTAAAGGTCTTCAAAGATATTTACTTGAAACTTTACACATGTACTAAGGGTAAAAATTGGAGGTCACTGACCAAGTTCCATAATTCTATCTTGCATTTAGGCTGATTCATCTCCCTTTTTCTACTTAGTCTCTTGGTTAATGTTTACATGCAAGTTTTACATATCTCAATAACTATTAAAGATATTTATTTAAAACTTCACATATGCATTTAGGGTCATAATTGTAGGTCACTGACCAAGATCCATAATACTACCTTGCATTTAGGCTGATATTTCTTCCCTTTTTTATCTTAGAAATTCATGGTAAAGTTTTGATTGTAAGCTGTTATCTCCATAACTACTGAAGGGTTTGTGCCTTTTTCTGGGACAATTTTATGCATTCATAATAATAAAGCAGTGATTTTACTTGATAAAATATCTTAATACAGTAGGGTGAACGTGTCAGTTTACACGCAGAACGCACGTTCTGGAAAAAACGCACGCACGTTACACGCTATACGAACGCACGTTATACGCACGCAAAACGAAACGAAATACGCAGACGCACGCAAAAAATATGATAAACAAGATCAACAAGGAAAGGCGGCGTTCAATGAACGCAACCCCCATATGAACCAGCAACAAGAACCAACGGCAAGGAGCCCAGGCGGACCCCGAACAAAAACAGGACAGGGCAAAGACAGAGCACGGACAGGTTAATCATTAAATGATAAATAATTTGGAACTGATTAGGAATTCAAAGAAAATAATAATAGGCCCACAAAGGGGAAGGGGACAGGAGACCCGGGGAAGGGGGGGGGGGGTAATTAAAGAAATAAAAACTAGAGGCAATGGGGAAAACGATATACGCTAAACGAAATACGCTAAACGATATACGCACGCTACAACGCACGCAAAATGAAAACGTTTCTAAACATTTATTAAAATATCGTAATCATATTAAGTTTTTAACAACTTTAGCTACATCTGGGATATATCCCAGGCTACATGTAGATCGTTTAGCGATAAATGTTGATTATATATGGTAAATAGAAATGTATTTTAAACGAGTTTATGTAAGAACTGAAATGCACTCAACCTAGCACCGAAATTAATTTTTGTCACAGCCTCAACAAATGATTTTTAGAAATATTTATAAGCTATCATGCGCTAATATCGAAAGTAAAATAGTTAGGGTAACGTGTTCCTTTGTATGCGCAATCGGAAAAAGTACTATCCCTTGCATTCACTACGTAATCTCTACGTAATAGTCCAACATGGCCGACATTGAAAAATGCATTGCAAATTTTCATAAATATACAGTGCTAACAATTAAATTCAGATGGATTTATGAGGCAAATCTATATATTAAGTGAGGCTGCATCATAAACAATCGAACTATACTGCAGTATAATCTTGAGTGTAAAATAAAGGAATTAACTATTTTGACAGAAGTCACGAAAACAGATTAAAAACACAGGATTCTACCACGGATAACATTATGGGAAATGGTGACATTAAAGGAAAAGCTTCCAGAATCAGGAATGATTGAATTGCTGGCACAATACGTAGATTTAAGTTGATGTCCTGTATGTTTCATTAGGACACCGTATGATTTACTGTGTTGTCGCCAGTAAAAGCTTCTCAAAACGAAAGTGAAAGTAGAAATAAACAATACTGAAATCCAGTGAAATCACAAAAAAGGTAAAATTTCTAAGGCATTACAATATATGAGTATATATAAATATTAAGAAACGCAATTTTATCCTAGGTCTGAAACTGTAGTCGAAAGGAAAAAAATGAGGAAAATAAGGAAACTGGTTGTGATGTAAAGTTATTGGATTTACAAAGACAGCGCAACAGAAAATATTTTTCATATCACTTAAAATTAAAATTTATTGACATGCGCTTAATATGTATTAATTAAGAAATAATATATCCCAAACTGTGATTTTATAGCTCAATAACATCACTGTTTGGAGTTCGGATGCGAGGAATTATATCACGAGGGCGTAGCCCGAGTGATATAATGTTGCGCATACGAACGACAAACAGTGATGTTATCCAGCGATAAAATCACCGATTTGGATATATTATTTCGATTCTAACACGACATAAACAAATAAATGCTGCCGTACCTGCTATTAAGCAAAATTGCGCCTGATTTGTTTCCGTACTTATTGTCAGCGCGTCGGATTTCATAGTGGTTACGTCACATGTACAATGATTACGTCACACGTCTAAATATAGAACGTCAAACAGTGACTCTATTGCATAATAATACACACTTTCGGTTCTTCTATGTTCAATAGGGAAAAATGCGGGTCGTGTTAGAATATGCTTTATCACACACCGGTGCCGATTTTGCCACTCCGTAAATATGGTATTGCACATCCGTGCATATAATTGACGTGACGTCATTAGCGTTATACAAACACTGTGTAAAGACGCGCTAAATGTTAGCGTTATACTATAGGCGCGTAAATGAAAAACTACTCTTATTTCACTTTAAAGGGTCTTTATTTTGTGTATGTGATACAGTTTTCACATTGTTTTATTACTAACTGTTGGGAGTCAAATGTCAAAGGGTGAGAAAAATATGCAGCCTGACTGGGACTTGAGCCAGGGACCCCTTGAATACAGTGTCGAAGCTGACTACCGGCTAAGCTATCAGTCCGCTTGCACATCTCCTCCCCTCAAAAGTGAACAGATCTGAGCTGTAGAAATGAAAATATCAGTTTTACAGTATCTTTTTTTGTGATTCCATATACCATGCCAGTAATGGTCCCCTGACGGGGAAGGGAACACTTCCTTACTGATAGTGGATCTGAACACCTCTGTCTGCATTATAGGACATTTGCCATACCTTTTTTATTTTTCAATGAAATTTGGTGGATTTTTTTCCATATCAATCAAACAGATGTAATTGTTACTCAATATTATAGTAATATGTTGCCTTACTAACTTGGTTTCATTTCCTAGGAGGTTATAATAAGGTAAAATTACCCCCATTTTTAAAGATGTAATGTATTTGCTTGAACAAATAGGGTAAATTGTCCCTATCTTTCTTCATTGTCAATATAATTCAATTGGGTTTTCTTATCAATTCTTTAGTCAATTAGATGTAGTTGTTACTTGATAGTATAACATTATTTGGCTTTACTTACTTTGTTTCAGTGACCAGAAGGTTATAACTAGGTAAACTTACCCAAATTTTCAATGATTTAGTGTGGTAAAGTTATTAATAAGGCATTATAGAAAATTAGCCATTATTTCTTAATTTTCAATGAAATTTGTTGGGATTTTCTTATATAAGTCAATTTGATGTAGGTATTACTTAATATAATAATACTATGTTGCTTAACTAACTTTGATTCATTTACCATGAGGTTATAATCAGGTAATATTACTCCCATTTTTAATGAATTAGTGTGTAAGCTTGTATAGTTATACATCATAGGAAATAAGCCATAATTTTTTGAATATTCAATGTAATTTATTGAGATATTCTTATTTTAATCAATTAGATATGCTTGTTAATTAATATAATAGATTTATGTTGCACTTATAATTCTGTTTCATTTCCTAGGCTGTTATAATAAGGTAAAAATCCCCATTTTGTAGTGAATTGGTGTTCTATCTTAAGACAGTAAGGTATCTTAGGAAATTTGCAATAACTCTTATATTTTGTAATGAAATTTGGTGGGACTTCCTTACTTTAGTCAATTAGATACGTTTGTTAATTAATATGATAGATTAATGTTCCTCTTATAGCTTTGTTTAATTTCCAAGGCTCTTATAATTAGGTAAAATTTTCATATTTTGTAGTGATTTAGTGCATTATCTTGGACATTTAGGCATCTTAGGAGATTTGCCATAATTCTCATATTTTGTAATGAAATTTGTTAGGACTACCTTATTTTAGTCAATTAGATATGTTTGTTAATTAATATAATAGATTTATGTTATATAAAAAAATTCTGTATCATTTCCTAAGAGGTTAAGTTTAAGGTAAAATTACCCGGTGTATCAACATTTTATGTGGCACTGCTTTCTTTAATAGTTGGGGTCCACATGGAATTTACTATAACATTTATATTTTTCATGGACAATTATTGAAATCTTCTTTTTTAAGTCATCTAATTAATAAAGTTTATTTGGATTGAGTTATCAATTACATTACTTTTCATAGGGATCTTGTATTAAGCTGTTTTTAATGAACTGACCTTTAAATGAAGCATAAAATTGATATTGTAGGAAAATTAAAATTACAATCAATTGAAATTGTACAGGTCCCAAAAGATATACAAAAGTATGCAAATTGGGATTTTGTAAATTTATATAAAATACATAGGTGATATTTAAGTATATTATAGTTAGAATTTTATCAGTTATGAGGTTTATAACTTACTTGAGGGAAGTTAAACAAGTGACTTGGGACTACAGCATACCTGGCTTCCTAGCTGAGAAAAATCTTCAAAGAATTATATGGTTATATATGGATAGGTTATATACTTTTAAGTTAGCAAAGGGTGACACAGGCTCATCTCGGGTATCTCAAAGGGGTATTATGTTAAGTAATGTTTACGGATTTATAAACCTTAAAAGTGATTTTAGATAATATACAGAATAAAAATCAAGAAAGCTATATACCCGTACGAAAAAAACTCCTGTATTGAAACTGTAAAACGACTGAAAAACACCTGTTTTTTTTAGAAATACAGGTCTTAGAGACCTGTGTTTGCTGAATCTGACATTTTGCCTAAGAAATACAGGTGTATTTTAACAATTTTTCAGGTGTATTTTTGAGACAAGACCTGTGTTTTAGATGTACACATGTAATTCTGATACTTAGAAAATATTGAGCAGATATTTTGTGCTAGTCCAAAAATACAACTGTATTTTCAATCATCAATGGTACAGATGTAGAATATTAACACTTAGTCTTTTTCAAAACAGTCTAGAAAAATTGTTCTTATTGAAATACTTTAGTATCCTTGATGCAATTGTACAGACTGGATGGACATTATTTACACTTAGGATTTATTTTTTTTAATTATATAAGCAACATTGAACTAAGAACACTATCTAAATTTAAATATACATGTACATTGTATCTGATCATTTAGTTTGAAATTATATCAAATATGTAGTTCACAATTATGCCTGTATTTGCTGGTTTTTTTGTAAGTATAAAATAAAAAAAAAGCTGGTACTTATTCAAGACTCCCAAGTTTATTTGTAAATTTGCAGACGTTATGAGTTTTTCTTCGCTCTGTAAAGTTAATTGTGTTTGAAATCTAGTTTGTAATAAAGTGACCTGTAAATAACTTCTTATACATAGGATACTAATAGGATAAATAAATAAACATTGCCTTTACCACTCTGCAATGATTTTACACCACTGACCGATTTTATACCACTGACCAGTCTGATAATGGAAACCACCTGTTTTCCCACCATAAATTCTGCTATATTCGAGACTCTTCCATTTGATTTTTTGTGGGGGAACAACTTTATAGATTTTATATAAAGTAATAATAGAAGGACAATTGCAAAGTTATTTAAAAAAAAAATATTATGAATTTGAAATTCTACATTATACATTTATTTTCTCATATGTTTATATGATTGTGAAAATAAAATGATGGATGCTTTGATTTTTGGAATAACCCTGTTTAACATTAGGCATGATGGACAGTTGTAAAATTTGAAATCTGAGGCATTTGGTTCAGCAAGATAAGAAATTAGTGCTCATGTATTACAAAGGATCTTATTGTTAATTAAGGAATTGTGGAGATATATTATAAGCAATTTTCAAGATAATATTTTGTATAAAATGTTTGGGTGTATATTTTTGAACTTTTTAAAGAAAAAAATCAAGACTACAGTCTTGTTTATGTAAATGACAATATTCTGGATTATGGGATATGCTGACAGTTGTAAATGAAATTTGATTGCTGCATTATGACCTTGGACAAGAAGATGAAAATCAGAATCATAAAAAATCAGGTAATAACTTTTGGATACATTATGCAAAAAACAAGTATTATATCAGGTCTGCTAGCAATTATTTCTATCAACTTTATTCTGAAAAATAATATTTTACATTCTATTTACCCTTGAAAAATAATTTTTAAATGTAAATTTTGTCACCTGAATAGCAATTAGTTTAATTAATACAATATTGACTGTTGCTTTATATTTTTTTAATTACAATTAAGTCTTGAAGAGATGATATTAAATACAATTATCATAACTTATTTCCATATTTTAAATAATGAACTATGATTTTTTTTCTTAAAGGTCACATGTAGTACACACCCCAGAGACGTTCCCCGGAGTAAGTTAACAAAGCAGAATACTTAAACAGACATCAGGTAAAACAAAATAATTGTTGAAATAATTAGAATAGTTTCAAAGAAATTCTTGGTTCTATAAACAAAATAAGTCTCTTTGTAACTTGCACCTTAATTATTAAAGTTAAGTTACCTTTACCGCTAATAGAAACAGGTCAGTAATTTTTTATTAAGAAAATTATGCCTTAAGTAGGAAAATTAATGCATGTATTCATTAATTGTCAACAATAAGTTTTGGTTAAAGTTTATTGGTACAATTTAAAAAATCAAATTGGTCAGGCACAACCAATTTAAATGTGTAAATACATACTTATTAATTTTAACAAGCTAGTGATTTAAATTTAATATTTTTATAAAAGTCGATTTACTTAACTAGTCAGTTTGCCAATTTACCAAAGTAAATGTGTTACGATTCATTTGAAATACTGCAATCCTATTGGACAAAAAATAATTTCAAACACTAAATATGTGCATTGATGACATTAGTACAAAATGCAAGCATTGAAAGTATGATTATCATAAACTATTGAAACTTTTGTTCTATTTGATTCAGGTGAAGTTGCTTCAAACAGGATATTAAATCACAATGGCAAGGACCAGTTGAGAAGAAAAAGCACTTGCAAACTTGCTTCATTCCAAGAACCTATATCAGTAGACATTAATTTGGCAATAACAATTAGTGCGTTCCAGAATAAAAAAGGAAATTCCAGATGTCCTTTTCCGGGGGTCTACCTAAAGGCACTTTTTCAGCAACAAATTTACATACAGAAAGAGAGATAGAGTGTTGGCAGACTTAGGAGAATAATTCCCCTATCTTTTAAACCTCAAACGCATTGTACCTGTCCGTGTGCAGATGATATCCCTTTATCTTTTTTTCGAAGGATAATGTTGGAAATCGTTGTTCGGAGTTATTTGATGAACACATATACGTATACATAGAAGAATGTATTTCTTATACTTTCAAAAGGATAAGTACTACTGTCATTAATGCAGTTCAATCTCCGTAATTAGTATAGTGCGGGCATATGGACTAATACTGTTCAATTAAATGAATATACATGATACATTTTTCATCGCATTCCTCATACGTTAGTATGATCTTTGCCTTTGATTGTTATTTATTGAGATGAAAATGTTGCATGATATATGGTTTGCCCTGTTTTATTGAAGAGGATATGATCAAAGACAAAATGGAGAGTAGTAATATAACTCAAACATTTGTTTTATTTTTGTGACAATTCGTTACTTTATTTAACATTTTCCATCATACATCATATTGTTACAATGAAAATATGTAGTAAGTAAACAACAAAAGTAAGAAGAAAATAGTTAAAAGCTATTTAAAACTGATATTGATATTATATTTTTTTAAGTTAGTAGTTACATATTATTGTCAATCAGCTATCTATTTATATAAAATACTTATCCATTCACCTAAAATTTAATCATTATAAACATCAATTATCACCTTTTTTGGAAAAAAAATACTAGCGCAAAAATAAAATATCTATTTAGATAAATAAAATAATAATGATAACAAAAATAAACAAATAATAATAATAATAATGATGATATTAAAATGAGAAAAAATCAGTCAGTTAGTTTTAGTATAATGGTATAATGTTATACTATTTTTCTCATTTTACTACAGTAACTATGCTTAGAAGTCTTAAAATAAATATCAGAAAACATATTGCGCTCTAACAATATAATTGTTATATTTACCGGGATTTGTTTCCAAATTACCCATTTATACAGTATGAGCATCGTAAAATTATTTGAAGTGACAAATATCTGAAAGATAAGCTCCTTTTCTTTCTAACTTTTAACAAAATGAACAGGTAATTTACTCGTAAAATACATGTAAAGCAGTTAATAAAGAATTTTATGATAGGAAGATTTTTACTTTTTTTAATTATTCATAAATAAACAAATGAATAAATAAAGTGATGAATAAATAAGTAAATATAAGTAAATACATAAATAACAATATGAATACTAGTAAATAAATAAATGAATAAATATAAATGCATAAATAAATTAATAATAAATAAATAAATAAAATGAATTAATAAAGATAAAATAAGATAAATTATGTTAGTGATGTAATATAAAGTGAATTGAAATGTGATAAAAACATCAAATGGTTAAAATGTAATAAAAATGCGGTATATCAATATTAATAATATATGAGATGGAGTGATTTTTTGTGTCATGAAAATCTATTGTTTTAATGATGAGTAAATATCATAATTATATAACCCGGTTCAGAAAGAAGACAGATCTCACTCAACCAACGTTTTATTTCAAACGATTTTATGGTAATATGACACATCTTCAACTGTTAATAATTTTGAAATAATATTCAAGATTATGCAGACATGTAACAGATAACTGTATGTTCCAAAAGTGATTATTCAATGTTCTAAAGTATCTTTACTCAAAGAGGTTGCTAAACTAATAAGCTTTCATTCTAGGCTAATCGTACAATCTCTTTAGTTGTAAAATAATGTCGATTTTACTGACAGTCGATTTCACATTAATCATTTTCGCTAGAAGTCAATAAATACACTCACCTAAGAAATGCTAGCACTAATAGTCCATTCATTACGCATTACGCTGAAATAATGAAAGTTAAATGTTAAGTTGATTTATTACACAAATTGTGAGAAGTTCTACACTATCTTCAGGTATTTCATTAAAAAGAATAAATGCGTTTTAAAAATGAAATAATAAGATATACATTTCTAACTTTATGATAACTATTATGTAACACAAGTTAAAATTAATTTAAAAAAACGGATACATAACTGAAAATGAAACTAAACTATTAATTTTATCTAACAACAAAAGTATCTTAAAAATGCTCGGCCGTTTTAAACCAGGCTGCTTTGTTTATACATACAATTTTAGTCCTAGATATATTCAAAGGTATGTTCAATGATATGTTTTCATAGATCGTTTTTCATGTTGTTTGTGTGTTTTTCTGTGTTTATTTTTTTTTCAAAGATAAAAAAAAAATCATTTAACTTGCAATAAAATTTATGCATAGCATAGAAAGAGATTAAAGTTTCATTTTTTTTCCATAAAATTGCATGCATTGCTACTGAAACAAACACAAAAAAGACAAAGTTGGTATTACTGAACATTCATCGAATGTAATAGAAATAACAAATAAGTTTTTTATGGAGAATTCTGATCTCATATCTAATTTCCTAAATGATATCGAAAATCAGAAACAAAAACAAAAAATCAATTTGAACATTGAAACATATCAAACATATAAAGAAAAGATGTTTATGAAAGAAAGATATTGGATTTTAAAAGCTAGTATCAAAATTGTAAAAAGGTTAAAGGCACAATATGTCCCAAAATATCACAAAATTGTTCTATATGGACAATGAGTGAGTAATATTTTTTATGAAACTGAAACAGTAACAAGAAATCAAACATAAATAAAACTAACAGCACAACATTTTTGAGGCATGACGTGCCTTTATGTATTTAATACCAAAGATTATGAACAAACAGAAGTTTATGGCACAATATGTCTCAGAAATTCATACTTATCAAATATTGTAATATTGCGCAATATTATATTACACACAACTCAAAGCACTGATAAGACATATTTATACATTTCCCGGAATTATATTTTAGCAAAATCAAATAATAAGTTTAATTCTTTGAACAAAAATCTGTAGTTGAAACATGATGAATTGAGAACATCAAAATCACTTCAGCAACTTCAATGATTATGCCAGATGTCCTCATTGCACATTCGAAAAATGTTCGCGTTTGTTCCGATGCATCACTTGTTTTTCATCCGTATTTCATGGTTACTCCTTATTTGACGCCTTTTTATGTTAATATCCAGTATCATCGTATTGATTTGTTTAATGTCAAACCACTTTAAAAATTTTCTTTCTTCTTAAATCTGAAAAATAAAATGAACAATTTCATTGCATTTTTCCTCATCATATTCTTTGCTTTCTTTAATATAATGATATAAGTCATACATTTATTCAAAAGTTTTAAACAATCAAATTGCTTGACACAAATGAAACACATGACTGAATGTATTTTTTTGGAAACTTATCACTCACTTTAGGACTGACAAAATGTGTATGTATCACATACTCAATCTGAAATATTCATTTTTTTACCTCTGATTTGTGTGTGATAAAGGTCTTACAAATACATGTGACTTACATTTTAAGCATAACGGGGTTTTCAAGTAGATATAATTTTATCTATTTGATTTATTGCAAGGATTGATAATAGATTTAGAATGTTATTTTTTATTCAAACAAATTGGAACCAGTCAAAACATCAATAAAGGATCATTATATGCAAGACAAACAAACATTAACAATACATATCATATGGATATATTAGAAATAATCTATAAAGTCTTATAACATGCTTAAAGTTATTATGTTTGTTTAAGTTTTAAAATTGTTTGTGTATAGTGCAATAAATGTAAAATTGTAATAATAATAAGGTTAGAGCAATTGAAATACAACAATTTAAATTATCGTTACAATTTTTTATTAAAATGCATGGCACACATTTGCATGTCAATGCAAGAGAGGCGCCTAAGCTGAAACAATATTTAAGAATCTTAATTAAATTCTTATGAAATAAAGGTAACAATTCTGTGATGATAATACAAATACAAAGAGGGAAATGTTATAATCAATGTAAACAAAACTATATAAATACCTGTTTAATTAACGAATTCCCAAGCACAACTCAATAACCTCTCGATAACTTCTTCCTTGAAGTTTCAATAGCCATTTTTCATTTTAATGTTTTGCTTATTAATTCGAATCGTCACTGTTATTCATTGTTATATTACCTTGTGTTAGTACACACACTTATACATTTTACATAACACATATGTTCTATTCCTTGATATATTTTCCATTTCAACCGAAACAGTCTGGGCTGCTACAAATCGCAGTTGTTGAGAGGTCATACTTCGGTTAAATCTGCCATTACATAAATGCTGAATTTGTTCGGAACATGAAAATACCAAAAGCACAATCGTATAATAGAAGATTTTTTCATCTTAAATATAGTTGGAATAATTAGACATAATTCTTATCGTTAATTTAGCACAAAAAGCATGTTTATTTTATCAAGATTAATTATGAATTATAATTATGACATAGTATAACAACTTTCCTTGTCTAGAAAAATACATAAATAAAATCATGTTAAGGTTAACGCATTTTTATCGAAATACCGGTATTGTGCTCGTTTCATGGAAAAACTGATTAATTGAATTCTTGTATTTTTAAAAACTCTTAACTTATTGATGAGTACCTGTATAACTTTTTTAATGTCTTGAAATATGCTGGAAATAATATTGTATTTAATATGATATTTAAAAAATATATATGTTATGTTGAGCGTTATCCTGTAACATTGCAATAGTGTGCACGCCTTTTGGTAATATATTATGGTTTTCAAAATTCGAGTATTAGTCATATGTACCTGCATATACTACATAAAAAATTATGGCATGTTTTTATTTTTGAATTATATTAAGTTTTCCCTTCGTTGATTATGCTCTGTATCATTCTGTTTAGCATAACGACAGCATATTATATTCACATTTTCGTTTATCTGTTTGCACGAACAGCAGACATATACATTTCTCTAACAAACCTTTTTCCTTATCATATCGGCTTCTTGTGCAAAAATTTCATCAAATTGTGTGTAATAAATATAATTGTTTTAGCCTTTAAGTTAAAGACTGTGTGGTGGAGGAAAGTAATATACTGTTTTAAAATGTTTTTAAATAATTGCACAATGCATAAGTAAGAAATACAAGCAAAATATTGTTAATATCAGAAAATACTATATATTATTTAAAAAATCTGTTTGGAGAATTCATGGTCAAATTTCGAAGGTATAAATATAAACAAACCTACTTGTATATTTAAAGAGGCATACCCTATTATTTTGGGTTTTTTAATTAAAACCAAACATAAACAGGACGAATGACTTTAAAAATACTCACAATACCTGAACTTTTCAGCCAAATATTCCATATATTAACAAAGATATCAATGAAATACCATTTCCGTTTTATCATCATCATTCGTGAAAAATTTAGATTTTATTCGTCAGCGTTTTATACTCGATAAATTACGGATATTTCCGTACATTTCCGTTTTGTAATCGGAAGATTCAGCAACAGTAAACATTTGACTCAGTAAAATGGTAAGAAAATTTGATTTGCGTTGTGTACAAGCTTTAAAACTTCTAAACTGGGCAGCAGATGGTATCTGCACATCGTTTACCATACAAATAATTTGTATAAATATTCTTTGAGCGTTAATAATATATAAACTATACGACTTGAGGCTCCTAAGGGGATATTGTTTACGTTTGTTAATGGGAGCTGGATGTTGTTTTTTAAATCTGCCATTTCGTCAAATACTTAATAATATAAGAGGCATCAAAGTATTTCGCAAATCGAACAGTTAGTCAAACTTGTAATATACGTACTCTATTCGATGAAAAGTATTTTCTGAAGAAAAAATCTCGCATTTACACATACATGTAGATTCTATTTCTGAATAAAAAATATCGGGTTATTTTAAGCAAAACAAAAAATAGTTTTTAGTGGGACACTTATATTTAAAGAAAAATATAGTGTTTGTGTAGTTTTCCAAAAGTTATTACAGGCACTGACCAATATATCAGACATTACCAGCTTGTGGCAGCCCCAGCTTGTTATAGTTTATGTTGGTCAAGCCTTGCCAAGAAGTAATAATATATCAAAGCAACATCATATTTATAGGACTATTACAGGCACTACATATGATAAATATGCAGATCCCCATCATATAAATAATCCTAAAATCATTTTTCATTACATTAACAAAGAAGTAGATCTATTTTAAACAATTTCAACAGCTTTTTTTGGCGTATCTGAAATACTAGGATAAATCCAGCTGTGCAGTGGTTATATTTTGTTAAACTGCTATTACTTTAAAATAATTATGATAGTTTGAAATGTATAAAAACAGTTTTGACTTTTTTAATAGGATACAGAGTCCAATACAAGCAGTGCATCAGGTCATAGTCTCAGGGGTGTATTTGGAGGTGGCGTTAGAGGAACAGGTCGTGGAAGGGGAGGTGGACGAGTTGGAAGGAGGGGGGGACGTGGTGGAAGGAGAGGTAGAAGAAGAGGATCTATTGGTGGAAGGGGTCAAGTTGCTCAAGGGTCAGGTACAGGTCAAGTTGCAAGAGGGCGAGGTGCAGGTCAAGGTGCAAGAGGTCGAGGTGCAGAAAGTCAAGCAGGGCGTGGTGTTGTGAGGCCAGCTGAAACGGAAGATGAGAGGAAAGAGAGAGTGAAGGTATGAAAAGAATAAAAAGAAATTGTTTTTCTTCAGGAAAATCTTCACTGAGATTTCATTTAACAGTGAGAAACAGTTCTTGGAATCTTTGTATTAATTTACATTGAAGACTGAAAATGCTATGAAAAAAGATAATTCCTGATGATTATATAATAATAATATATATATATAATGGAAAAGTAATTTACGGGTACTGATTTTATTTTTGGTTAAATACTCTGCTTTTACATGTAATTAATACTTCAGGGACTCGTGGAAAGTTTGGGAGGAGATGCAGCAAAGGAAATTCTTTGTATGGCAGTAGACCGCCAGCCAGGTCTTATTTTAGACATTCTGGACAGGATAGAGCCAGCCCAACCTGCAGGATTTCATCCCCAACCAGGAAGTCCTAGTCCTTCATGGTGCTGTTGTAGTAAGTGCAGGGACATGCCAACAGTGGAAGAAAGGGTGTGTTGTGGATACACTCCAGAGTATTGTTTAAGTCAATTGCCAGTAAGTAACTAATTTCAAAAGTAACTGATAAACATTATGAAAAAAAAATTCTAGATGAACAAATAAAGTTACATGTTTATAAATGGTTTTATGCACATACTGGATGTAAATAAACATTAGAGTGGTTACATATACATCTTTGGTAGTTCCAAGACGCTGCAAAGACAGGGTTTACTACATTTATTTTCTCTAAAACAAATTACTATCTATATAACTTTTTGTAAACCATATCATAAAATTTATTTAATTTCCAAACTGACATTTTGATATTGTGAAATGAAACAGCAATATTTGTTTCAGGACATGGAACAGTACATCTTAGATGAAGGAGTCCTTTCTTTGGCGCGCCTGTATCGTAGGGAGATATTGGTCTATCCGGATGAACGCGACCTTTGTAAAGCAAATAGACATGCAGCATACCGGCAGTTTACATTGTGGAGGCATGGGCGACTAGGGGAAGGTGTTCGGATGGTAATCCCATCATGTTGTGTGTGGACAATTAGGGACCGCTACCCTGACCCATATGCACAATACACAGGATTCAAAGCATCACGTTTAAGTTAAATTAGTTGCACATATACTGAACCAAAAAAGAAACTTTCGCAAAGTATGTGCCAGTTGTTCAAGGGTACCACTTAGATGTACACACATATGAGCCGCGTCACGACAAAACCAACATAGTGCGTTTGTGACCAGCATGGATCCAGACCAGCATGCGCATCCGCGCAGTCTGATCAGGATCCATGCTGTTCGCTATCAATTTCTCTACTTGTAATAGGGTTTGTAAGCGAACAACATGGATCCTTATCAGACTGTTTGGATGCGCAGGCTGGTCTGGATCCATGCTGGTTGCAAAGCCATTATGTTGGTTTTGTCATGACGCGGCTCATATATACATGTAGTAGTTTGTAAAACTCGTTTTGTTTGCAAAATCGGTCAGCTAATCCCCGTATAAAAGCCCGATATGGTTATTCAACGTAAAAATTGAGTTTCAAAAGGATTGTCAAACTTTACTTACATATCTTTATTCAAACTTGGAGGAAGTTTCTTTTTTGTTTCAGTATATATGAAAACTGTTACATTGGTCAAGGATATATTGTATGCTTTTTTGTCAGCTTTATAGAGCAGTGGTGACATGTATGGATCACTTTTCAGACGTCTGCCTGTCCATCCGTCACAAAACTTACCCGGACTACTCAGGTTTCATGCTAAATAGCTCTAGTTCTTTGGATTTTTTAATAAGATTTTTTGTTTGTTTTTTTACTACATACATATAAGGAAAATCAATGACCCTCCTGAGGCGGGACCAGTTTTTACTCAAGGGCTTATATTTGACCAAACTTGGTATACACCAACTGGAAGATGTTTAACGCTAAATATCTTGGGGTTTTTATGAGAAGATTTTTGGTTTGTTTTAACTATATACTTATATGGAAAATCAATGACCCCCCCATTGGCGGGGCCAAGTTTGACCCAAAGGATTATATTTGACCTAACGTGGTATACACCAACTAGAAAATGTTTAATGCCAAATAACTAAGCTCTAGCTCTTTGGGTTATTTTTATAAAAAGATTTTTTTAAGTTTTTACTACATACATATAAGAACAAGAGCGATCAGTGATCACATGTGTCGCCTAATGTTAGCCATAACTCAGCAAAAAATTAATTGACCTAAAAACCTGAATAATATGTGCAAGAATTTGAGGTACCAATCAATCCGGTAAACTGAAAAATGTTGATGAGATGCACAACTAGACATGGTATTGATCATTCCCCTAATCTTGTGATGAAATTGCACCAGTAGTTTCCGAGTAGTCCAGACAAAGTTCTGTGTAGCTGGCAACCCAAAAAAACACCTTTTTTTCAAGGGCAAGTTTTGTGAGGGATGGACAGACAGACGACAGAGAAGTGATCCCTTCACACATTATTTTTCAAGGGACTATACCCTACTTTTCAATGTGCCCATTGAAGTTCAATGATTACTTCTGTATGAATACATTTCTTGATGTTTCTATAGTTAATTTTGCCTAAACCAGGGGATGGTATCTTTCGCTTTCCACTACTAATATAAACAGGTTTTATCAATCTGGTTAACCTAGCGCCTAAAATGCTACATGTAAGAAATAAGTAAATTTTCACCAAGGTCAGTGGTTGGTCTAGGACTTTTGTAGATATAGCATCTTCATAAAAATGACAACTGCTCGTGGACAAATATTTAGAGACTTTGAAGAGATGTTTGAAAATATATTCTGTCACAGAGAACACTTGTTTGCATACACAGACAAATTTTAACAAAGTGAACACCATATGGATTATTCCACAAGTGGCAATTGTCGATTACAAAAGCTGATGTTTGTTATTTAAACATATTTTGTTTTTATTTGTTTGGGTCGTCAGACCAAATAAATAATGGTAGCGAAATTTCAGACCCTGATGCTGTTAATTGCAAATGCCGAAAGTAGTCCGCTTTTTTGAAGCGGTTACTTCCCTTTATATGTGTACTAACGCCGAAAAATTCAGGGGAGATCACTGCGTAAAGATGGTCAAATGACAGGCGCATTAATTTTCAAGCAAAATAGTTCCCGAATGGTCGAAGATTTCTAATATTGTTTTATTCTTTATAGATATACATGTTTATAGTAAGCTCCATGATTATTTACATCTGTGTTAAATAACAGTTAGCGTCGAAATAAGAAGGGTTACAAACCCTAATTTAGAATAATATGGTTTTCTTCAGGCCGTTAACATATAACTTCACCGTGGCGCTCGCTTAGGAAGCGAGAGGTCTGGAGTTCAAATCCCAGTTAAGGCAACTCATTTTTTTTTCAAATTGTTCAAGTCAAATTAACATTGAATTGAATATCAGTGTTGCAATTAGTCTTATAGCCAATTTACTACAGTTAAAACGCTGGAAAGCACTGGTGGCAGTATACAAAAACAAATTGGTTTATAATCTCACAGCCTTCACCTTTCTGACATTCTGACACCCAAACAAATTCAGCGCCTTCTGTGCTTTGATTTATATATTTTCTATTTACTCCATGCTTTTGTAGTGTTTTCAATCCTTTTGACAGGTCACAGTATGTACTTTGCTTCAAGACATAATTCAAAAATATCATCACAAAGTACATGTTTCTATAAAAAAATGGATATTTGTAACAATCTGAACTTATTTGCTTCTCCTAAATATATTTTATTTATTATGAAAGGTAATTTGGAAAAATTTCCATTCGTTTCGAGGTATATCTTTTTCAACAACATTAAAATATAGGCTTCAGTGAAATCATAGAAATGGACATTTTCACTATGAAATAAAAACAATCCATCTGAATAGTAGCTGAGAAACATGTAATAAAATGATATAGCTGAATAATGGCTTATGATTTTTGAAGATCACCACATTTATAGTGTCGACTTGTTTAGTCTTTTTTATGAGTAAATAAATAAAAATAAATTATCTTATCTTGGTATTTATTTTTCATAAAACAACATACAATATTTATGGCATGCTATGGTAGAATATTTTGTTACCTTGACAACAAATTAATTAACATTTCAATTACTTTCAAGCATAAGAGGTAATGTGGTTCACTCTAATTATGAGCATTATTTATCAAGTCATAGAATATTTTTTTGTCTGTATGAACTAGATTTTGACCATGGATGACATATGTTCAAGGTTGTGCTAGAAATCATCAAAACAACTGCTCAGGAAATTCTCTGATGAAAATATTACCTCTAGAATGCAAAAAAAAACAATATTCTTTTTTATAAATTGGTGTGTGACCTAGTTTATGACCCAAAATAACCCATATTCAAGCATGACATAGAATCCATCTTAACAACCTCCCTGACTAATTTCCAGGATATTTGGAACTATGCAGTATCCTTTACAGCATTAGCAAGTTTCTCCATTATTTGGGTCTGTCTGACCTAGTTTTTAGTTTATGATCCCAGATAACCTGAATTAGACCTTGCCCTAGAAATCATCAAAACAACCTTTCTGGCAAATTTCCTGGATGTTTGGACCAAAATGATATCCTCAGTGAGCATTACAGTACAGTTATTGTTGGGTTGTGTGACCTCGATTTTCACCCTAGATGACCCATATTTGAATTGGAGCCTGAAGTGTTCTAACCATTTCTAAGGAATTTTGCACTGAAACAGTTGCACCAAGAGTGTTAACAAGGTATTTCCACAAATTTGACCAGTTTATTCAATGAAATTAGAGCTGTCATTGATAAAAACAAAATAATACATGTATAAATATATTGATGAACAGAAAAAATTTTATACCAACAGCTATAATTTTGATACAATAAAATATCTGGAAATTCTGAAAATTCTCCCAAAATACATACTGGAGCAAGTCTCCATTTCTAAACTATTCTGTCAGTATTAGAAATATATCATAGCAGTGATGAGAAACTATAAGAGCCACTGTCTGGTGTATGTTTATCTGTCGTTTCAAAGCTAATCCTATTTATAAATGTTGTTTCAACTTCTCTAGTTTTATTACATAATAAATACTAGTATATATTTGGTCCTTTTATTATTTCGTGAATCGTGACACCTGCTCTTTTTTTAATTGATCTGTTGGAGGAGGAGCAACTTGTGAGATTGTTGATGAAATTCGTCTTGGGTCATCAGCTTTTAATACCACAGGTTTAAACATTGACCCTTTCTCTTCCATCCTCATCCTCAAAACCAACTCCATCAATCCCTTTCTATAGTCATATTTTTTCTGTTCCTTTACTGGTCTTATCAGCCATCTTGAACTTTTCTTGTTGAAAATTTTATGTACTCTGAAAAGGCAACACAAAAATGTCAACTGAGCGAAATCAAGGGACTTAGGTTATTATTTTACAAATAATAAGTAACAATAGAACATGTATAATAAACAGTGTGTATCTAAGCTCTAAACATTGTTTTTGTAAATAACAATAGACAGTGAAAGAAAGTCATTATTCTATCATTATAGCTCACCTGTTAAGGTGACCTAAAAATACAGCTATCATTCCTTACTCTAGTTATTGTCCGAAAACAATTTTTCTATTTCAATTTAGTGACTCTTGACCCAAGACGTTGAAATGCAATGCAAACTGGGGTTTCCATTTAATTTTGCTTACTACCAATCTTCATTAAAATAACTTGTTCCAAACTAAAGTTATCGTCCAGAAACCATGGATACCAACTAAAGAACTAACCATAAACCATCCGACCCCCACCATAAACTTTTGTTTGTTTTGGTATAAAACAATGGTCAAAAAGCAAGGTTCAAAAACATTGCTATCTATCATAGGAAAGTATTAAAGATATTGTAAGTCAGTAAACCCTCCCCTCATTAGTAAAAAAAGTACCAAGAAAGACAACGGTGCCAATTACCATTGACTTGAAATACTATATTGTCCCAAAAAATTATTTGTGTTGCATACCTCTCAGTTCCATCTTTATTAATAACTGAAGGTCTTTCAAGGTGGCTGTTATGGTCAATGGCAGCTATAAGATTTCTTGCTCTGTATACAGGTGGAATGTATGAAAATCTTTTTCCTGCATACATCAGTATAAGATTGTTGAAACCTTCCAATTCAGCAGTACTTCTGAAAAATTTCATTTTTTTTTCTATTTAAAATATACATAGCAAATAAATGTTGTTGTTTTTTGGTATGTTTTTTTCTTCTTCTTTTTTTTACCCTGTTTAACACAAAACATTTCAAATGAATGCCATTGGTAGTATACTTACAAATAAAACATTTTTGTTCCAATGAGCAGTTAGTAAAGTTCTATAAATAATTATGAAAGACTATGAAGAAAATAGTATGTTTTCAATAAACAAGATAGCTGTAGAAGCACATTTTCTGTAAGCTTTATATTCTAATTATAAATACTAAAACAAATGGTGATTTAGGTAAGTGTCACAAGTTTTGTTTGTTTGTTTCATTTTACGCCTTTTCCCAACAGTCATATAGGCGGGTAGTTTCCTAACCATCGTTCCTGGAGAGTAACACCAGTACTTGACAACCTTCCTCTGCGCTAAACTACCAAAGCATCTCCCGGGGATCGAACCCACGCCAGAGAGGTAACTGGATTAGAAGTCATCGACTCTAACCCCTCGACCACGGAGGCGGTCTAAGTGTCACAAGTGAAAGTCACAAACATGTCTACTACACACGTAATATTTTTTATGCAAAACATACATATAATGTAAATGCTCATGACTTCTTTAGGCCAAAAAATATATCTGAAATGCATTCAATTATCAATAAAAATTCTTTTTACAAAATGTAGAATGCAATTAACATTTTACCGAGCATTCAGAAAGTAAGGTATCTGCTTAAGAAATCTCTTGTCGGCTACAATCTGACGTAGAGCATTGTGTGCTGGACTGCCTTTACTTAGCCATTCTACCTCTCTTGGTTCAGTCAATGGACCATGTACACACTTTGTAATGTTACTCCCACAACCAAAGTTCCATTCATGTTCGTTGACTATGTGGTGCAACAATCCAAACCATATTCCCTATATAAGAAAAAAATATTATAGTTATAGTAAGAACACAATGAAAACCCTATCAATATGCTGAATCTGTGGAATAAGAAAAGTTTAAAATAAAATTTAAGGGCATATTACATTCTGTAAGTGTTACAAGCTAATTGTCTCCGACCAGGTATGGTGATTTGTTATTAATAATGCAAAATAAAATTTGTACATCTAAAAGTTGCATATTAACATGTATCTGCAGGATTGCTGCTAATATTGGTCTAATATTGACAAGATAACATATTATGTTTGTAAAAAATGTATGCCTATCGGCAGCCAATTAGTCATGTGATCAGTTTATTATGACAGACTTTTGATCTTGTGACCAAAAAATCAATAAGGGTTATTACTGGTCATGACGAGTCACTAGGTAATTGTTACCGCAAAGGTTGTGTGCAGCAATTTATAACAAAGCTATTTCAAATCTTACCAAATAATATATGCATAAATTTAATGAATCATGTAGGCCTCATTAATGACAGCAAAGTTGTTATATTACATAAGACCTTCAAATGTGTATACCAAAAGCATTTTTAGTTAAAAAATATCAACCAAGGCAACTTGAGTTGTTGAGTTATTGGCCAGAAACAGTCTTTACATACAAGGTCAATTACAATATGACATTGACCTTTGACCCTAAATAAATAGGGGTTTCTACTGGCCAAGACCAATGCACCTGTAAAGTTTGAAGGTAAAGGGCCCATGAGTTGGGATATTGTTCAGAAAGGGTTGTTACCTATAAGTCAATGTGATCTTGACCTCTGACCCCTTAATGCCAAAAAATCTATTGAGGTCATCTTATGACCAAAAGCAATAAATCTGTAAAGCTTGAAGGTCGAAGGACCAGGGGTTGTCCAGTTACTGATAGAAAACCATTTTGAAATACAAGGTCAATGCAACCTTGACCTTTGACCCCTTGACCCCAAAATCAATAGGGGTCTTGTGCTTGTCATGAACAATCATCATACCAAGTTTGAAGTTCCTAGGCCTAAGCGTTCTTTAGTTATCACTCAGAAACTGTTTTTCCTACAAGGTCAATGTGACCTATGAACCCTTGACCCTAAAATCAACAGGGGTCATCTTCTGGTCATGAACAATCATCATACCAAGTTTAAAGTTCCTAGGCATAAGCTTTCTTTAGTTATCACTCGGAAACTGGTGTGACCCACAGGGTCTATGTGACTTTGACCCATTGACCCCAAAATCAATAGGGCTTATCTACTGACCATGAACAAGCATCATAATTTTATCAAGTTTGAAGTTTCTAGTCCTAAGCATTTTTTAGTTATCACTCAGAAACCATTTGGTCTACAGAACAAGAGACCAACCGACAGACAAATGCAAAGCAATATACCCCCACTACTTTGAAGGAGGCATAAATAATGTATATTTCGAGTTAAAATATTTTTCATGGGTTGTACTGCCAAGTATAAATGGTTGCGAATTGCTACGATGGTTATGGTCAAGCAACAGCTGTTAGTTATTTAACCACTATTTCTATAATAATATACACAGCCATATAATTTAATTTTTTTTATAACGATATAAAACTGAACATTTCATTTATTTTTGAAGAAAATACACATCAGAATAATCCAATGAAGTATTTGTTAAAATGCAGGATCATATAATAATATATATGTGCTTACTGTGAACTCTTCAACGTCTCTGGCACTATCACAAGTATGGTAAAAGTGGTTGACAATGTGTCTACACCAGCCCTTTAGACCACCACATTGTTTCTGCTGTCCAGCCTAGATGTACAAACATATATTATATATACATATATATACAATAATACACTAGTATACATGTATATTGAGGGAATATTGTATATGGTTGAGTACAATATTGAATTTATTTGCTGTCATTAGTTCACAGCTGTTAAAGCTATATAGTATGAGGTGTTTGTCTAGTCTAATATAGATATTATAGTTGTGTATAAGCCAAATAGAATCAATTTGTACAGGACAATGTATATTGACCTTGTTATCATACACTTCTATTTTTTCTTTCAATCTGACATAAGTTATTTACTCAAAGTATGATAAGCTAGTGATTTGATATGATTTTTATGGACTAGTAAAATATAAGAACAGGGCTAAATCAATAAAACTGGATTCAATAATAGTTTGTATTTGGAGAGAGATCAAATGATGCAAATGGTGTACATTCATTGGCTCTATTTATAGGTATGAAATTATTTTCACACACCCATGCCGATTTTGCGACTCCGTAAATATGGTATTGCACGGCCGTGCATATATTTTGACGTGGCATCATTAGCATTATACAAACATAGTGTAAAGACGCAATGGCTCTTATTTCACTTTAAACGGTCTTTATTTTGGGTATGTGATAAATAGAATATTAAATTCGTATAAGTTCATTACTGAATTTATCTCACTCGTTGAATAAAATAATATTATGCTCGCCAGAGGCTTGCATAATATAATTTTATTCAACTTGTTCAATAAATTCAGTATTGAACTTACACTCATTCAATATCCTCTATATACATAATAATAATAATATTAATATACAGACAAAATCCGATTTTAATGATATTGTAATGCGAAATGAGAACAAATTGATATACTATTGATATACCTAACAGTTGTATTGTAACAAGTTTTGGAGAATTTTATCTCAATATCCGATTTTTTTTCAAAAACTATATAACTTCACTATAAGTATTTGCGCTCTAAATATTTATTCTTCAGTTGCAATATTTCTTCTTTAACAATAGATTAATGATACTCTTGTCAGAACATCACGCTATAAATGCAGCAAGCAGAATGACCTACCTTCATTATCTTTTTTGCGAGATTCTTGGCCACATGCCATATATCAAATGAATGTTGAATTTGGGGATATTCATTTCCTGAAAAAAGTAAAGTGCCAATTAAACAGGGATACCTAAATTCTAATAAAATAATTTGTGCAATTATGTTCTTCAATAGTTTACAGTTTTACATAAATATCTTCCAACTACATAAAATTAAAACCGGATAGACAGGATAAGCATTTAAAATATCTCTTTCCAGATTTCTGGAAATGTTCAATTATTAATATAAATTCTGATAAAATGAATGTCACATATTGATAAAAAAGAATAACAAAAAACATACTCAGGTAAGCCGCTATTGATGTATGGGCATCTGTAACAACTTCACCCACTTTCACATTTTCTGTATCCAGGTGATGAAGTGTTCTGACAAATGCCTCCTTTTCCATCCGAACACTTGACTTGCCTGTCTCCCTCTTGTCCACAGTCACAACTGACAATATTTGTTTTGTGTTATTATCCATGACTGTGTATGTGCAATACTGTGCACAGTGTCCAGGCGAGTCCATTCTTCCATCACCTGAAAAATATAGACTGAGGTATTTTAAAACAGAAAAGTAAAAACAGTCTAATCTGTGTGTAATACTGTCTAACAGTTCTCTGTGCCCAAATTACTGATGTAAAGTAATGGTCGACAAAGATCACTTCTGGTTAATTCTATAGTGGCTTTGAAATGAAGATTTGACTGTAAAGTAAATATGAGTAAATGCAGATCAAAACTTAATAATTTATCATAGACAAAAAGAAATATGTCAGTCATCACATATATTTGCTATGATCATTCAGTGTATCTTTGGTGACATGGGACTCCTTTTATAACTGTACATGTATCAATTTATTTCCTACCATACAGATAACACATTATTTCTAAAAACTGTTAAAACAAAATATAGCTGATATTTATATGTACCTAAAATCACAATTTCCTCTCCTCTCTTTGTCTCAAGAATATTTTCTACATGACTAGACCAAAATGTCTCAACAGCTGGAACCAAGTAGGTTGTCTGGAACCTTGAATAGGAGCTTGAACTGACCATTGCAAGATTCAGGAACTTGGCAAACAGTGAAATTTTCTGAAAATTATTGCCAGAAAAAAGCACTGCAGAAGATACCATCAAGTCTCCACTGTGAACCCCTCCTCTTAACAATGGCTGGGAACACCAACTAAAACTGACATGTCCATCTTCACAAACCTGAAAAAAATCTGTTACATTTATATGCTGTTGAAGACTAGTTATTTTACTAAGAAGAATGCCTGCATTTATTACATGCTTTGCAGTAGACAGTGAAATCATATTTGATAATTTTCACTGTAGCCAGACAATATCTGAATGCGGATGAAAATAGTATTTCATAACTAAAAGGAATTTTTAACAGGAATAAATTCTCTCTTATGTTTATTTTGCTTCTTTAGGAGAAGCAAGTAAATAACTGCATATTGTGTTTAAAATTTAACAAAATTCAAGAAATTTTACAGAACTATATTTCAACATTGGTATGGTGATGTCATGATGTGATGATCCCAGGAAAAAGAACACATGACGTTAAGTAAAAACGAGTCAAAATGACTTTCAATCTCTAAAAAGGCATGAAATAAATAGAATATTTGTTTGTTTTGCACATAAGATTGAAATACATTTCACTCATGAAAACCACCTATTATATTTTCAGGAGTGGCTGCCACTCGTGAAAATATTACAACTGGTGTCCACTCAGTGAAATTTATTTGATCTTACATGCAAAACAAATATCCTCTATGTAGTAATAAAAAATAATTTTCTAAACATAACAAGACTTTACTTTTATCATAACTATTTGCCGCAAGCCTATAATTTGAACAGATCTACATGCATTTTACTTGCTGTTCTGCTCCTGTTTAGACCAGAAATGACAAAATTGTTATAACAGCTCATTATAAATATTCTTTACATGCAGCGTTATCAATATGATAAAAAATACACAATATGTAAATTTCAGTTTTTAAACTCTTTCTAACTAAAATAGAAAACAGACCCATTTGAAATAAACAGCTGAGCCTCTGATTTTTTTCTGAAAGTCCACTGGCTTGCTACAAGAATTACATGTATCCTTCACAGACATACGGGACAATGTCAGTAAAGCCTCTCCACTGCACAGAAACATCTGTTCGTCTGACAACTTTGCCGCTTCATCTGATGTCTGCATTCTTTTCACACCTTCAACATCTGGTTCCTCTTCAACATCATCTTCCTTCTCCTCAGAAAAAAATTCTTCAGCAAAGGAAGCTTCAGAAATATTTTCATTTACTGGTCTGGAATGAAAATGTTCTCTTGTAACCCTTTATAAATTTTAAAATAACTTTTCTTTTGTCAACTCTGTCTCACCTAATATTGTAATATGAATATATATGTAAATTTATACATAATTTTTAATGACATTCAGGTCCTGTATAAACACATTTATCTAAAAGCTCCAAACTTTCAGACATTGAATATGGGGTTCAAATTTAAAACATTTCGTGTGTAGGAAATTATTGAATATTGATTCCATATACACTCTTACACCACTTGGTCACCATATAAATGTGTTTCAAACAAACAAATATTCATGTTCAATGCCTTAAGCCTTTGCCTGGGAACAGATGTAAACATTACTTTTGATTCTAAAATCTCAACTTCATTTATTTACTAATTTTCACACCAAGACAATAAAATATAGAAAATTGGATATATTTCTTACAATGATTTATAAACTGTTATAAAACTCAAAGGCACATTAATATAAAATTATGTCTCCAAATTCAATAACTCTTAAGAAACGTCCAATATGTTAAATGACTGCAGAAAGGAGTGCTGAAATTACAGTGATTTGTTGTAAAGTACAGCAAAATGTAAACACATAAGTATTTTGACTTCAATACAAAATACCAACTCTCTTTAACTACACCGACTGCCAATGAGCAAAAAAAAATTGTAATTATATCTGGAAACTTTTTACAATTTACAAAAAAATTAAAGATTTTGAAAAAGAAAAGAAAGCGTTTTGAAGAATTAATGGGCCTTTAAATATCAAAGTTTTAGTCACTGTATAGAGTTAAATATTTTACCCAATGAATATGTCAAAGCTAGGTTCATAATCTTCATCTTCGTCTATTTCTGGCTCACTGTTGGACTCCTCATAAACATCTATGCTAAGTCTAAAATTAAGAATGAAATTAGAAATTTTATCATAGACACTAATGAGCATGGCTTCTGGGATATTTCCTTTCAACTTTGAAATGATTACTGAATTTTTACATGTCATAATAAGTTATAATTATCATATCAAATACTTGAATATGAAACAGTTTCTAGAAATGCTTACTCAAAGGGATCCATGAAACTTGTGCTATATCCAGGTGGTACCTTCTTCTCTGGAGAATAATGTCTTGGACTGGAAAATATTTTATCATTTGTTTTTAAATTATAACAATCTGAAAAGAAACATGTTTTATAAAACTGCTTTATATATATATATATTTTAGCTGAAAGTGTTAAATCAGATAATGATTTATGTATTTCACATTAGTAAGTTTGGTAGTCAGTTCTGTAAAGAAACAAACTGTGTTTACATTTTCAACAAAATTTAACTAAACCTTGTTCCATTTTTGGAACTGTCCATTAGTCATGATGAAAATATAAGTTAGTCAGAATAAAATACAAAGCCTGATGATACTTCATACATGTGTTGGTTGGCCACACTATATACTGTGGGCAAAGGCTAATCACTTTCTGTGGTAAAGGTAAACGAAAATGCAGATATAAGTCAAAAACCTGTCATACTTTTGATTTAAACATGGAATAAATTCAAGTTTATAAATTATTTACCTGTCAGATGCACTTGCATGACTACTTGATGCCAAGGGCTCAACACCAGATATTGAAGATCTACAAGAAAAAAAAACACCAACTATATTTTTCTGCTTAGTTTACCATAATGTCAGTGTTGCATCTAGGCTGCGTGATTTGCGCATATTTTATGCACAACAAGCATTGTATCTTGAACGCTTCAGCCATGTTTGTATTCACTTGCGGTTATGACTAAAATACCAACTTAATCGCGTGTAGCAGCCGACTGGATCATCTCGCATGTGTTTTGTAATATTTGTCAATATTTTATTTTTTCTATTTCATTTTTGAGCAGACGATAGCTGTCAAAAAATGCCTGAACATAAAATAAATGATTTTTTGGTATGTCATATTGTAAGGTAAATGTATGTCCCCAACATTTTTTTCAAATCCCCCATATTCTTGAATTTAGTAGGGGACAATCCCCCATTATTTTGAAATTCTAGATGCAACACTGCCATATAATTTCTTATTTCACTTTTGTAAACAAATTCACAAACAGTCTTTTAAAATCATAATTTGCAACAAATTTGCCTAACTGCCCTTATTTATTTAAGTAATAATTACACTTGATTTTTTCACAGTATATAGATAATAACAGACTATGCAGTTCTAACTTCTTGTGACTTTGAAAACAAATACAAATAAAATTCAAATTTGAACTGGACATTTGTTCTTAGGGCACTTATGCTCCCAATTTTCACAGTCTTGTCAGTTGAAGGGGGCAGACTATGTGACTGACAGACAAGGATGACAAAACATACAACTGTGAATACAACACGAGTTATTTTACTGTTAACTTACTCAGCTGATGATTCATATTGCTGTTCTTTCAGCAGCTGAAGTCTATGTGATGCTGCTGGTGTTGATGTATAGCTAGGTAGAGCCATTTTCTTTCTATATGCAGTTTCAACCTTTGATGGCCCTGGTTGTTGTTCAATGCTACCTCCTGCCACTGGTCCTGGTCCATAATACCTGAAAGAAGTTACCCACAGTATTGATTTGTATATGTAAAATAGCACTAAAATGATGCATAAGATGTATGATGAAAATGTACCAACTTCCATATTGTGAAGTAAGTCTAATGGTAATTGGAAAGTAATTTAAAATTCAATTGTAAGGCAGATTATACACAGAAAGCATTAATTAACTAGAGGATGCTTTTGTAAAAAAGCGCATGTCTCCCCACTGCTGAGAATAACTGTGAATGGAAACAGGAATGGAAATGGAGATAAGATAATGTAAATACCCGGTAGTCACTTCAATGAAGGCTGTCTATGGATGGTTTCTATTGTTAAGGTTGTATGAGAAGATGCTTCCTATGAAGTTTGAGGGTTGTAGGTCAAAAGGAACTCTAGTTATCATCCGGAAATGAGAAATTGACCAACGGTCACTGTGACCTTGACCTTTGACCTACTGACCCCAAAAACAATAGGGATCATCTGCTCTATAAGACCAATCATCCTATGAAGTTTGAGGGCTGTAGGTCAAAAGGAACTCTAGTTATCATCCGGAAACGAGAAATTGACCAACGGTCACTGTGACCTTGACCTTTGAACTACTGACCCCAAAAACAATAGGGATCATCTGCTCAATAAGACCAATCATCCTATGAAGTTTGAGGTCTGTAGGTCTAAAGGAACTCTAGTTATCATCCGGAAACGAGAAATTGACCAATGGTCAGTGTGACCTTGACCTTTGACCTACTGACCCCAAAAACAATAGGGATCATCAGCTCTATAAGACCAATCATCCTATGAAGTTTGAGGGCTGTAGGTCAAAAGGAACTCTAGTTATCGTCCGGAAACGAAGAATGGACGGACTGACGGACTGACGGACGGACGGACTGACGGACGGACAGGGCAAAAACAATATGTCTCCCCCCGAGGTGGGGGAGACATAATAACTAAGGATTGATTGTATCTATATGAATGGCCAACTTATAAGTGTATATTGGCTAATTATATGTGACTCATGTATTGCTAGAACTTTTGCCAGAAGTTTGGATCTGCAAGTCTGGTAACTTCTTAATTTGAATAATCAAAACATCTGACTTTCTTATAATATTGTGAGCTACTGCTAGGTGACCTGATCAGGTCGTATGTGTTTCATCTTGTTTACAGACAATATCATGAATGTGTGGTGTAAATTTATAGATAGTCTAAACAACCCGCAGTTGATACACTATCTAAAAATCCTGCTAATGATATTTAATGGTTCAATAATGTTTTTTTATAGATATGCTGATACTCAATTAAACAATTTAACATTTGCGCAACAACTTACACTGTTGTCTTAATCATTGGTAAGTCTAGGCACAGAGGCCAGTTTTTTTTTCTATATATAACTTATGCGGGAAAACGGCACAATTGACTCCCAAACAGAAAATTAACAACAAATTTCCCAATTCATGACTGATAAATTCACAAAATAACATTGAAAATTTCCTCAAAAGAAATGGGTAAATACAACAGTTATGGATGCTTCCATATTGACAAGTGTATTTTTGTTATTAACGATAAAAACCATGTATGTATTACCACATGAGTGATTTTCGTACCCAATTTTCAAAGGTGACCACCAAAGGAACATTCCTGTGAAGTTTGGTTGCAATTGGCCATGCGGTTTAGGAGATGTTGTTTGAAAAGTTTGACACCATTTTTTGAAGGCCACACGACACACGACGGACGCAGAGTGATGACAAAAGCTCGCCCTTGAGCACTTTGTGAGCAATCTGTGAATAACAAAACTACACAAAAATTTCCCCGTTGGAGCCTCATTATTGAGCTGCTGATACGTGTGGCTTTTAAGTAGATTTTACTTTGCACAATACATTTTACTTTGTAGAAAATATACTATACTAGCTTAAAATAGACTAAAAGGATCGCATCCTCTTAATAGCGAGCTCGACGAGCTGGCCCGAAGGGCCTGCTCGCAAAGCGAGCTTTACGGTAACGCGAGTACCTGCTAAGTGATGGTTTTGAAAACTTTCGTCCAAAGTAACGAATTTGACACATCGCAACCTTTCGAATTTAAAGATAACGATAAAAACTGAGGAATTCTGACTGAAAACGGATGTGTAGACTGGTCACCCGCGCGCGTCTATGGGAACCATAATTAGACAGGAAACCAGAATAACGGAAGCTGTGAAATATCGAAGAAAATTGAAGGCGCCATTTTGTTTGAAAAATCTGATAAATTAAAACAATTTTTTGTCGAATTTTGTTGTGAAAACTATCGAGAATGAAATAAAATGGTCTAACTAAGAAAATGAATCCGAACACCAATATCTTTTATTCAGTCGTTAACGCTGTACAGACGTTTAAAGTATTGTTTACGTGACGTCACATTGTAGCGCCAAACAGCACCTAATGCATTACCTCCACTTTGAAGAGTACTCAAATAGACTAGAACTACTGTCAACCGCATTGAAACTGAGGGGCGCGGGTTCAAGCCCCAGAAGAGGCAACTTTTTTTTTCTTTCTTTTTTTTCTTTGAACATTTTTTGTGTCTCTCAGATCACTCTTGATAAGAAAAAAGTGTTTCATTTTAATTATAAAATTATTATTGGTATCTTTTGGCTAAATTGTGCCAAATTTATTATCAAATATGGTACCTGATATTTTCAAAGTCTAATAAAATAAAAACTAGACGGTAAAAATATTTTATATTTGACAAGCGCCTCCAATATTCTTTTAAGAAAATTTATGCAAACTTTGAAAACAGCCCCTGATTTGAGAAAATTTTAGGGATATTTTGAATTAGGCCCTCCAAGTAGAAAAATGATCAAACAACTACTTAAATGGGTGGGGTAGGGTAACATTTATATACATATTTACATATTTTAAACATTTTGAGTAGAAACAATAATTTTGCTGGGTCATTTGTTAGCTGAATGCTATTATTTGTTTCTAAAATATTTTCTATAGGAAAACATTATTACATAATTATTATATAATAGAATAATTAGAGTTTCTCATTGCTGAAAAAGAGCCCTTCTATTAGCCAAGTTTTACTTTAGAAAAATCTTCATAACTCGTAAAACATACGGTAAACTTTGTTTAAATTTTGCATTCTTGTGTCTTTAAAGGTATATAACTGACCTATGTTGTCAATTTTATAGTTCCTTATAGTGCTCATTAGGGGTCTCATACCTTAATGTCGCAAACATTTTAAGTTTTACGTTTATTTCACTTTTAATAATCTTTATTTCGCTTGAAAAATTATAGAGTGAAATAAAATAAACAAAGTTTTATCAACGTTTTTTAAAACTCGTTATTCATTTAACGACAGGGGCGGAGCCATATCTAACACAGTACGTGTAACGTCACACGCACTCGTCACTGCATTTGAAATAAAAATGAGCGATTATTTCATACTATTTCACGTTAAAAGTACATCGAGCTCGCTTTGAGGCTTTGCCTTTTTCATATTAAGACACTTCAACATGTTCAAAAGTTAACTTACTTCAATACTTGTCCAACAATACTTTCGCTACCTCTGCGTTCGTTTTAGCATCTATGTCTGTTTTTAAGGCATTCCAACGGTCTATCTGTTCTCCTATAACAATTCTTGAACGATTAATTGAGATTTGAGTTGCTTTCTTTCGTCGTTTTTTTGTTGAACTTGAAACCTTTGGTCGTCCGGCCGATAATCGTGGTACTTTCATTGGCGTCGCCATCTTGTTTCTGATTTTGAAACGGACTCGCTGCGCGCATGCTCGTATGTTTCCGTATCATTCGTTAAATCTGACGGAGTTGTTGTTGTAGTATTTATGGGTGGAAGCGATTTATTATAGACCGTTTAAAAAAATGACCTTTTATGTCAAAATTAGGCGTTTTTCAACACATGTTCTTCTTTAAGTTATCAATATTTTCTTTATTTACATACAAATAGCCAAAATTTAATAGTTGCAAAGAAAAGTCTAACGATTTTAGGGTATGCCTCTTTAACCGACAATGAATATAGAAAATATTCACTGGTTTTGTAGTTTATTGACATTAACAAATAAATAATTAAATCATCATTCTATGTCGGCTTCTTATTTATAATTAACGTCTGATTTAGGCAAAAATGCTAAATTTCATCTAGCAAATCTTATTGGTATTGGTATATCGGTACTGTACATATTATAATATTATGTAAACTGAAAGAAAGGGACACAGTTTATATATTGAAGGAAAAGTTGTTATCTGCCTTACAACTTCATCCAAAAATATTTGCAAAAATATAACATAAAGATATTAATACCTGTTTAAACTAGGAGACCCTATTTAACTACATGTAGTTCCGAAGCATGTATTTTTAATGACAGGATTTCTGTCAATGGACACTTTTCCATGTGTTCTCATCAGAAATAAAATGTTATTTGATAATGGAATTAATGAAAGAGTGTGTAAAAAAAGTGTGCCAACAACTTTGTTGAAATAAACATATTTTGAAGTAAAAGCATAATCATTTATTTAAAAAGCTAGTAAAAGCATAATCATTTATTTAAAAAGCACTAACTGTTTAAAATAGTAGGATCGAGTCTTTAAGATACGCTATGCTCTTATTCATGGAAAGCACATCTACGTGTAGTGTAATTAATATACATTTAACCTCTGAAAACTAAATGATAAGATAACATGCAGAAGAAAGAACAAAAAAATATCGATTTCTATGTCAGTGTTAACAGTTATTATTTGATCTAAAAATTTTTGTTAACATATCTGTTCTATGGATAAAATCTGGGACAGAAGATCGTTCTGTCCCAGATAAAATAAACAGTAAATAATAAGATTATCTATAGAAAGTATTTATCACTAATGGGACTGGAATAAATATTGTTCGAGCACAATCGCAAAACAAAAACTTATTTTTTATCTTGACCATGTCACGATTTTGTGATACGTACGGCCAACTGGGCAGGTCCTAGGGCTTGAGGGGGGATACTCCGAAGAACAAATTTTCGTTCAGCGATGCTCCAAGAAGCGTTTTCCGGTGTATTTTGCACCGTTTAAAATCTGCAACTAGTGAATATTATTTTGGCATATGTAAATAAGTTTTTACAACGATCGGTGCATCATAAACTTAATTAAGGGTGAAAGGTTGACTTTTAAAGATCGCATATCGTAAGGACAGTTGTCATATATTACGTGCAAGAACAGAAGTACGAAGATTGTGTTCACACGATGGTTAAAGCTAATCAATGGTCGATCATATGTGGTTCAAACAGTACATTATAAGTCAATCACTTTCGTTTAGCAATTGTTTGTATTTTGTTCAAACTAATTTATTTACAGCAATGTACTTGTATTTTGTTCGCAAGAGTTTATCTTACACAGCGCAGAGTCTGAGTTCATGTTATTTTTTTCAAAACACATTGCCGTCGTTTTCTGGTAGTATTGAACTCCCCTCGGCCATAACTGAACCATGTAAGTTTAGTAAAACTGCCGTGTATACGCAATTTAATGATAAGATTGTTCAAAGGCAGGTAGATGTACTTATTCTTGTACTCTTCGTAGGTAATATTACAAATGGTTTGTTGGAAATATTACAAATGGTTTGTTATGTGCACCGGAACTGGTAAACCTCCGGAACTCGTGAAAACAATCAGAATAAATGAAGCGGTGTTCTTATCAGAAAAAAAGGTTTGAAGTGGAATCAAATATCTACTACTAGCAAGTACATTTGGTCTTGAAACAATTTGTTAATTTGTATGCAGACAGCGAAAGTTGAAAGTCTGTGTCGGAACCGGTAAAACAACTGTACGTATTTTAATGTCTATTTGAATACAAACATTTTTGATGTGAACATTTGTACAAATAAATTTTATATAAAACAAAACAAAAGAAAAAGAAGAAAAAAAGAAAACGTGTTAATCATTAATTTTTTTATCACGGTCATTGGTCAAAACTAGACTTTTTACATTTCACGGACATATCGTATGCTTGTACCGCGAGTGTTATTGCATTCATGAATCCATAACACATTAATTTCAAGTACGAAAATATATAAAAGAAATTCTGTAAAATTATTCTAAACACCCCATAAGGTGCCCCATAATAAAAATAGCCTTCTATACGGGAAACAACCTACTGTTAGAATATAGACTATAAAAAAAAGTGTTGCCTCCCTTGGTTCGAAGAAAATTGCCGCGGGTTTCCTATTTCTGTCATTTTTGCTTTTATTTCAAGATTTGTTAATTAAAAATGTCAACAACACATAACTCTAGCTTATATTTATTGACTATTATGAATGATTATTAGCGACTTTTGAAATGTCGTCTGTATTCGCTGGCAAAGGGGGCAAACTTGTCTTAATTTGTGCCTAATGGAGTTATCCTTTGCGCATGCGCAAAAGTAGCACGTGAAATCCCTCATGCGAAAAATGTAAACACACCTGTTTGTAAAATATAAAGGTGAGAACGATTATGTTTAATGTTTATTTTAGACTGAAGAAATTCTGTCGAACGTTTCCTTGAATAATATTGTTCTGAAAAAAACTCACCTTCAGTTTTGAAGAGTTTCAGTAAACGAAAATAACCGTATTGTCGGATACTATCCCGGGACAACCAATATTCAATCAGTTAAGCTGTTTTTAGCCAATAATAAATGGAAGGGGAAATTATACTTTAAATTTATTTTAGCTATTAATGCATCTATTAACACTTATTCATTTTCAGGTTGGTACATTTTCAACAAGTCTTGATCTTTCTTAGAAAATCAATAAAAACTATATGACCCACTCCGGTTACTCCCAGGAATATTTTAACCTAAATTCAAACAGCAGGGTAATCACCATGGAAAATTTGTTAAAGATAAATCAGGGCCACTAAAAATTGTAGAAAATTTCACAATAGTCTATTCAACGATTTTCAACAGTTTTTTTTTCAAGATTTTAAAAACTTACACTTAATGTTATAACATATGTACAGCACAATGCATTGGTATGACTACTGTTAATGTGTATAAAAGGCAATTAACAGTGTCACTTCTTAGTACGCTATTTGGGGTGCAAAATGATAAATGCATCTAATCTTTACAGCCATTTTACCTTCCCCACTTTATAATATTAGCAAATATGGAAACTTGTCTAGATCTGCCAGCTCATATCGCTTACAAAACAATTATTCTACAATCATCACATGAAAAAATTTGATAACAATATAAGATTTTATTAATAAGGACCCCCATGTAAGGTCTGATGAATATTTAGTGGTACATCATATAAATAAATGTTTTATATACACCTAGGACTGAGGTAAATAGTAAAACTCTTCAGCCAATTCTTTATAAAAAAATTTACCTTGCTTAGAAAATTTTTACCGCTATTTTAAACAAGTGACTATATTGATATAGTGAAAGTTGGACAATTTATATTGTGTAACTTAAAACAAACAGTTTCTTATTGTTTTTCTGAAAACATCTGACAATTAATCAAGTGGGGCATTTCTTCAAGTTTTGAAGTTAAAACAACATGTGACTTTATGCAATTTAGTCAGGCATGACATCAGTGCCACATAATTAAGAATGTGTTTGAATTTAGGTTGTGATTGAAAATTGGTTGTTTCGGGATACTAGCCGACGGATACTGCTTCGATACCAGTATACCCAGAATGAATATTAAAATAATAAATCAGACTTAAAAATTTTGGCTGTGTACTTACTTAGTTTAAGTATTAGCTCGCAAAAATAGTCAAATTCTACGTAGGTAATATTACAAATGGTATTTGTAACGTTATGTGCACCGGACCTTGCTTCGGAAATGTGAAACCAACCAGATTCAATCAAGCAGTATTCTTACTAATAAAAGAAAGATAATATACAAAATGTATTTTCCGATAATTGTTAGGTTTGAAGTCGAATCAAATATTAACTAGCTAGCAGGTACATTTTTTAAACCAACTATTCGGAACCGGTAAAACAACAGTATCACATTTTTATAAGATTTATTTTATAACAAAGTAAAATATACATTGTATTTTTTTACACCAAAACAAAATGCTGAGGCCATTATCATACTTAATTTTATTGCATTAAGAACACATAAATTTACGGAAACGCTATATAATTTTATGTAAATCATTATATAATACATTTTACCATTGAGTTTTTTTAGTTCATATAGAAAAACAATCAAAACAAAATCTATTATTTATAAGTCCAAAGTTTTCATGCTATTTTTGCCTCATCATTTAGAAAATTAGAAATATATATAGCCATAGAGGGAAAATACATTTTACTGCTAAGGTAGCACTCCACAGTTAATTTCAAGTTCCTGCCGTCAATGTCCTACAAGCAATACGTCTAATAATTCTGATACCAAACTACACAACCTGGAAAAAGAAAACACATTTTGTTGAGAACATATATGACATAAGATTGCAAATCTACAAAGAAATTATCCCATCTGCAATAGGCAGGCAGTCAAAAAATTTGCAATTCATTCCGTTGAAGCCCAAAATCTACAGTGGCCCGAGACCCAAAACAACACATTTCGACCCTCTGGCAAAAAATATCTGCAAATATACAGGCTAAAGGAACACCGTCTCTGCTTTAGCAACTCCCTATACATGCAAAATATCACAAAGAAACTAGTCCTCAACCTTGTAGATTTTTTGCTACTGCTAAAAGTTTGTACCCCCTGTAAAATGACTTCTTTTTACCGTGCATGCTGTATAAAAGCAATGTTTACAAAAAATGGCGGCCTTGACATTCATAATCAACAGCATGTGATTTCTGGCCATGTTTTCGAATTTGCCAGTGATCATATTAGATGTCACAAAAACAAATTTTATGCTGAAAATGCATTTTAAAGACAACCAGTCATTTAAATCCAGAATATTCACTATATCCAAGAAATCCTGGCCATTCGAAGCTGTGGCTTACATTACTGTGGTGTGCTACCTTAGTGCAAACTCCTCACAGCGGTTACGTCACGCTTTGCTACTTTAACCACTGCCACCACAAAAATCACGTGATGATGCTCTTATCACATGATTGTGTCAAAATGGCGGATACTCCAAAAAAGTTGTTAAAAAATTGTTTTATTTGCTCTAAACAACGTCATTATAACTTGACTTCTGGTGTAAAGTCTAAAGATATTCTTGAAAAAATATCGTTTTTGTTAAAGAAGAATTTTAGTGCAGTTGTAGAGGCGAATAGTTCACTAGACAATTCACAACTCATACCCTCCAACTCCACATCTACAAGAAATTCACACAACCTAACCTTCAAGATACCCTACTGCCGTACACAATACCGTCAACAATCTTTCTTCCCACGTACCATCAAAGACTGGAACAGCCTACCTCCAGACACTACGTCAGCCGGTACAGTTGAGTCATTCCGTACTCATCTGTCCCAACTCTATATCTAAACCACACTCTTGTCCGTTTTTAACCTGCACTGTACATATTTCTCACTATTTTTACTCTTTCTTTCCGTCTTTGCGCATTAACCTGGCAGTAAACTTCAGTTAGTTGAAGGTGGCCAGTATATTGGAAGAAGAAGAAGACATATGTAGGTCATGTAACGTCAAAATTGTAAACACCTTCGAGTTTGTCAAGTTGTTGGAGACTGCAGACGAACAGTGCTATGGTGACTACTCATGTCGTTTTAAACGCATGGCAGCAAGTCCTCTTACGCCAAAGCTGGCAAAACCTGATTCAGGTAGGAATTCAGTTTTATCCATTACAGTTTTTTACCCGTAAACACTAAATTATATTCTCAAGATCACTGGAATTCCGAGTCATCACTTCAGTAATTTTTTTTCCAATTTTCAAAACAACCTGTGGCTTTCTGAAGGGGAAAATATAAAGGGGGAAATCAAATTCCAACAACTGACATTTTATAAAAATTTTAATTTCAATTCAAATTAATCATGCACGGTACATAGCAGAGGCTTTAGGGATTCTTGCTGATATAATAAGTCAGATGCTGTTATTGAAGTACACAGGGCATTACGGGGGAAAATATTAGCTTTTTAAGGGAAAAATATACATATTTTTAGCTAGGGGAAACACCCTTTATTCGGCTGTAAAATAGGGACAGGCTACAGGGAAAAAATCACTGCACTTAAATGTATTTTACGGTAATGAAATAATATTTATTTATTTGAGTAGACAAACCGCTACAACCGCTTCACCGCTGAATCCTTTCCACATTATTTGCTCTACTGTCATTTCCACACTGGATTACATATAGTAAACTATGATGCTAACACATGCTACCATTTGTTCATTCTAAATGGAGTGATATTATTATATTCTGTTTTCGTAGCTGTTTAGTGCATTTACTTTATCAATTAATAAACATTCTTTTAATTTTGCAGCGCCAAAAAAGAGACTTTCAGCTGCTAGGAAATCTCTAGAACTCTCCCAACCTGAAGTGCCATTACAACCAATGTCTGTACACACAGTAGACATGCCTTCACCTCCACCTTCATGTGAGCACAATTACAGCTTCATGTCTATTCCACCCACTCCTAAGATGACTGAGAAGACTGAGAAATCTGGTTTTAAACTTCTCAAGAAACATCTACTGGAACAGGATGATGTCTGTGATGAAAATGTGATAACAGCAATTCTAGATACTATCACATCCAATTCTGTAAGTACATTTTTATTTCTGAGTATCATCAACGGTCTTAATAACCATAAATCTGTGGTATCGTTTAAAAAGTAATAAGCTGCATGAGACCTGCCATACTGAATTTTACATGTAGATAAAATTAATGAATACAATTCCTAAAATTTATTATATATGTTTTATTAAAACATATTACAATTGTATGCTTTTGAAATTAGGTAAGATCAATACAGAAAATGAACCAGATTAGTCTTAAGGAAGGATTTGTAGATATAATACACAAAACTCATTTTGCAAACCCCAAAATACTACAAATAAATAAAAGTTTACTAACATTAACTTATCTGTATGCAAAATGTTGCCAAATAATTTGATTGTGATATACCTTACAAGGTATATATTTATTAAGTATAAATGCATTTCATTACAAAATAACATAAACAAATTTAAGGTTCTAAGAAAAGCTGTACAAGTTCGTCTTTTGAAAGAGATCAACATGGAGTGCACAACCCTTTCTGCAAGGAATGTTGCATTTACCAGTGTCCTTTCTCGGTACAGAAGTGTTGCCAACCTGTATCACTATGGTGATACTCTCTTGGATGAAATCATGCGTGAGATGTCTGAGAGGTAAATGTTTTGAGATTTAAATATGAATTATTTCAAATTAAATTGAAAAAAGGTGTTTTTTAACCTTGTTATTAAAATTAGATTACTTGTGTATTCTGTATACTTTTCAGGAGCCATTTTTTATATAAGAATTCTTGTCCTCAGGAAATGTATTATAAAATTTATTAAGATATACTATGCTCATCCTTGAATAAGATATTTTAGAACAGAAATGTATTGAAATCTATAAAATTCTTACCTAATATGTCTAATTTGAATAAAAGAATAAATAAAATATGTATCAGAAGCTTCGTTCCTTATTACAGGTCAAGTTAAGTTGGTCTTTTTTTTAATGATACTATATATTCCATTGTGCCCACCTAAAGGGTGTTGAATTTGAAAGATAACATATCTACTTTCTATAAACTCAAAACATGTTTAATGTATATTTACAAAGGTACTGTGTTATCAATTATCAGTATTTTCTGATGTCAGATTTGGGCATGGTAAATCTCTTTTCTTTTTTTTTGAAAATGTAGTATGCTGCTGATAAATAACACTTACAGATTATCATTATTGGTGCCTGATTGATACATAGATGTGACTTGAGTTATTTCATTTTTTTCTGTTTGTAGATCCCTTTTCTGCTGGATATATTTTCTATGATTGTCACTGGTGGAAAAGAAGCAAGGGAAGAAAAAATTGCACCCATATGCAGTTTTAATGCATGCCAGATCTGATAAGTTGTCTGCATGGCATAGGTTAACAACAATTGTAACCATTAAGGGACATACAGATGATTCAGTAAGTCAAAACCCTTCTGTGTATAGCTTGTAAGCAATGGATCTCAATACTTACTTTTTAATGGTTCAAGTAGGCAACTAATAATTTTTTAAATAATGTAGTCCTTTAATCCACAGTTTTATAATTTGCCCAAAGTGCAATAGCAAAGGCATGCTGATTTCATTTTCATTCCATTTTGAAAACAAGTTTATAACAATAAGATAATTAATTAGAAATTTGACCACTCCATTGTGAAGCCTCATTGTGAAAGTCAGTAAAAAATATCAGATAGGATTTACCTTTAACAGGTACCAATATCAAGATATATCAATAATCAAAAAGAGAATATGCTTCTATTGTAAAATGATTTCCTTGTTACTATTACTTGTAGAAAGCTGATATACATTTGTTAGACAGTTCCACTGTTTAAGATCAAAATGTCATTTATTGCAGGCTATCACAAGACTTAACCGCATGGGATTAACCTTGTCTGTCTCAACAAAACTCCGCTTACTTGATGAAGCCGGTGCTATGATGGACACTGCTATTGTCAGTAAGCTACAAACTAACCCACTGTTCAAAGTAACTGGTGACAATTTGGACATTTACATCAGAACTGGCCACAAGTCCTTGGAGAAGTCAAATACAGATCTTCATCTGTTTGCGTCAAATGCTATCTTTAGTCGAGTATGTAATTTATCTTTATATTTTTCATATAACAGATATTGATTTTAATAGCTTATACCAGGAAAACAGCATTGAAATTAATACATCTTTATATTTTAACACCTCTCTTTAATAGCTCTGTTTCCCTAGTGTTAAAAGTATATTATCTACATGTTATCAAAGATTTGTTGAGTATACATGTAGTTAGTTTCAAAGATTTGAACTGAATGCAATGAATTAATTTTTCATTCCCAAACTTTGATGTTTTCTAACAAAGTCATTGTTGATGTATACATGTTACATTCACAGGTAGCCAAACCGGGTGTTTTCAATACTGCGAGAGTTAGCCGTCCACTACATACTCTATACCCATATATGTTCTTCTTATCTGGACACTACAGACAGACAATGGTTAACAGTTACTGTGTGGTGTTAGGTTGGTTAACATAATTGATATTAACTTTTTTAAGCATTACTCATCAGATCTTGATTGACCCACACTTTTTTTATCATGGGTTTTTCTGTAGTTTTTTCAACAAAACTGAAAAAAATTGATCAGAATTAATAAGATTCTGATACACTACTGTAACAATGGTATGTCCAACAAAAAACCATTATGTGATTATTACTTTTCAAACTTTTCTTTTTAACCTCTTTTACATTATTGTAAACTATAACTTACAATGTTGTGTCTAACCTCTTGTAATGTATAATATATTTATTGTCTCTCATACATGTACCTTTTTTAAAATACAATTACACTGGATTTTGAAAAAGCATTACTACCTTACAGGGAGAATTCTTGCAGAACTGAAGGAGTTCTCTTGGATGAAAAGTGTTCTGCCTGCTCACATTTATCATCCATATCAAGTACAGATGAGTCAGAAGTCAGAAGTGTTCCAGCTGCCAATATTGATGAAGAATGTGGCAAAACATGAAGATTGCGTTGATATTTTGGATGGATATGAAACCTTTATAAGTGATTTGTTTGTTACAGCTTTTGGTTAGTATAATTTATGTTTACACATTGCTTGCTATATTTCATGAGTTTCAGGAAGTATGTCACAGAGATTAGAAGAAATATGGTAAACCATATTGTTTTTGAATGAACATATATTCTTAATAATGGCAACATTATTACCATGGACGGATGCATTTTTGTCTATAAATGTAATGTTAACAGTTGTTTATCTATTTTCCTTAAGAAAGAAATCTCAAGATTAAACTGCCAATTGACAAATTGATGTCTAATCTAATCCAATCTAATTATCTATGACATACATTGAAATGATTAATCGCATTTTAGAATTATGAAGTTAAAAGTCTGTTTAAAGTTCATTTGTTGATGTTCATGTTTTATTCTTTCTTGGCTTAATCATATTCACATATGATGCCCAGGCCCAAATTTCATGAAAATGCTAAAGTAAATGCTTAGTTAAGTATGCTATTTTGAAATATTCTTTTTTTTATTTATACAAATTTATTTTAGATCCATTGTGAGGGATAATTCGTCAATAGATAATGTAAAAATGTAGAACTTGTTTTATTTCCTAGCCTGGTACCAATACCAATATGACAAGGGATTACCATTAGTTCCATTTGATAATTTGACACAAGATTCTAAACCTGAATACATAGATTTTAATATTCTTAAAAAATTACCATGAAAACCTTTTCTTTCTAGACCCTACCATATCATTACATTTTGTCCAATATTGTTATGTTTTTGTTACTTGTTATTGTTTATTGTTACTTGTTATTTTCCTGTTTCTTTTTGAATATAGGATGGTTAAAAGTTTGTTAACTATTGAACAGAGGTAAGATACAATAAATATAAGTTATAAATTTTTTTTTAAGGTTCTTGCTTTGAATAAAGGGATAAATCTTTTTTCCACCATTTATACAACATGAGTATCTAAATACAGTGAAAAAGGATGAATTGATTAAGATATTTTAGCACATTCAAGTACATGACTATTTTAGTAATTTATGATTTGTTAAAAATCAGTACAATCCTTTCATAAGATATACATTGTAATATTGTTTTGGCATGATTAGTTTAATTCACAGACTTTGGAATTCTATAAAATTATGACAAAGGATGATATACATGTATAAATATTTTTACTCAGGTTCTGAGGACACCCTGCATAAATACAGAGTACCTGTAGGTGGAGACCAATTGACCAGAGTAAGACTCGAAGAAGCCAAAAACCTTCGAACTTTGGCAACTACTCCCAAGAAGCGATTTGAAGATCTTCATCCATTTGTCATAGAGCTATGGCATACTAAACAAGATTTTCTTGAGGTAATACATTCGGTAATTTAGACTACAGTTAACCCCCCTATTGAGACCACTTTCAATATCTGATAATCTCAAAATCATTACTTAAAATTTTTCAGTCTCAAAGTAGTAAACAGAATGAAAAAAGAGTTTTTTTTTAGACAGATTCTATTTAAATGTCCGTATGTAAGTGGTTTTTAAAGCAGACTTTTACTGTATATTGCATAAAAATACAAACACATAAAGACCTGCCTTCTTGGTCAAGTTTTTGACTGGAAATCATTGTAACCTGTCACTGAGGTCAATGGGTTGTACATCACTATCAAACGATTCTCTATCTGGAATGGTTATACCAATTTCTTATGGAGGATTGGGACTCATAAGAACTTATTGCTCACGGAAGGTCGGTCGTTCTACCCCAGTGCCCTTTTGCGCTGAAATAATTAACTGAGGGGAACCCAGGTTCTTCCTCCAACAAAAATGCTTGAATGACTTAAAATTGTGTCGGTGTGACGTTAAAACCAAAAATTAATTTAATTTCAGTCAAACATTTCTCTCCTTGCAGGAGAAATGTCAGTTTATTAATGATAGATATACTTACATCCTTTTACAGAAATGCTACAAGGAGCTTTATAGTACCAAAACCCTCCGTCAGCCTGGAACCCTGTATCATTATAAATCAAAGTTACAGCGTACAGATGTCAACGGCAAAGTCAAAGGGGCCTTTAAGTCCCACCATGATTTCATAATGTTAGTCGGGAAAAGAATGGTCACAGAGCAGTTCATAGAATATTTTGGAATGGAGAATTCTTCATCTGCGCCAACTAAGAATGTCCCCATAATCAAGAAGTCCGTCTGTGAACGAAGAGTTCAAATGCACGAGATATTGGAAAAATTTATGGACCACTATGGTTATTTGAAGGATTCCTGTGATTTAAGGAAATCGTGCGATGAAACAGACAGTGTGTATAACTACAGTTCTAACTTATGCCACTGGGTAGTAAATTTGCTCAATATGGATGACATTGCTAAGGAAGAAGACATGGTCCGTCTAGTACCAAGCCTAATGTTCTCACTACAGTTCTTCTTCTCACACTCAAGACTCTCCAAATACTTTGAAGAATGTGTTGACTTTATACTGAAGTGTGAGTACATGTTAAGCCCAATGGACAGAATACGGGTGCTGGAAGGAGCATTTACCAACTTAAGAGGGGGTATTGGATGCAATATCGAAAGTGATCTTGTTCAAGAGAACTCTGTAAGAAACCAAAAGGACTTGATTCGATCTCTGGGTGCCAACAAAACAGACAAGGCCATAATGCGTTGTACAAAGGCAGCAGATATTGTAGTTGATATATGTGATAAAATTGACTCCTCTGTTGCCCTAAAAAAAACATCCAGTAGACATCACACACCAAGAGCTGCCAAAGATGAAGAACTTATCGCCAAGTCCCTGAGAGAACTTAGACCATTCAGTAATATTTCTGGTAGAACTTGCCAGGGTCTTCCAAATATACTCAGTTCTCCGTTAAAAAAAATTGACCAAAAAGATTTGAAGCATAGAATGAATCAAGTCATTGAAAGACTGTTTTATGGCCAAACTGGAAATGTTGATAATGCGCTTGAGGGAGACGACTAAGGCCAAAAGCGTGATTGTTTTTAGTCTGCCATTATGCATTTCACCTTTCCCACATTGACATGTGTTTGAATGCATCTATGACCATTGCAGTTCCAGGTCAGCCTGCACATTTGTGAAGTCTGATCAGGATCTCCACTGTTCATTTTTACTGTAAGATTCTTTGAAGCTCACCCAAGGGCTAAACAGTTTCCAAAAGGGGGCTTTAATTGAAACAAATTTTTGTCTAAATCCAAAAATCATTGGAAATAGATTTTATGTAGCTGAGTCTGCAATTTTCATGGAATTTTGTTTTGATTTATGCTTCCGAAGGAGCAAACTTCTCCTGATATTCAAACATTGAAGTATTAAATTAAAATGACTACTCATTAGTTCAGCTCTGATGAGATATTTTTTACCATATTAAAGTACCTTGGGGTGGGACATTATTAAAGGAGGGACGTTTATTAGGAATTTTATTGGTGTATTCATAGAAGAATCTCTGACTGTCAGTAAAGCGAAACGTTGAGATCCAGATCAGAATAGAAAGATGTGCAGGCTGATCTGGATCTGCACTGGTGGCAAATGCATTTTAAGATCCTGTAACACAATTTTTTTATGATTTTATATCATAAATATAATGCCCAAATTAAGATTTATCAATTTTGTATGTTCCGAAAAGCATTATTTGTAAAGATATTACCGAATTTAACAGTTCGTGTAAATGAAGGGAGGTAATTAGAAATTTATTTTCTATAAATTCCAAGTAAGTTTTCAAATAAAAATTGAGTGCATATATTTTAATGATTACATATGTGCAGATATATTTGCGGTACATATTTTTACATATTATTTGATTTTGAAAAAAAATTTATTATCATAATAATGTGCATATATATATAATTTTACTTAAAGTGTGGTATACAATCTCAGTTACAACATACAGGATCAAGAAGGATGCATTTGGGAAAGGGTTAAATTAAACCCAGATTGTTTCAAAACTTAAAGATAAACTATGCTCATCTTTGAGAAAAATATTTTTAACACAGAAATTTATTGATGTCTATGAAATTTTTATTGAATATGTCTAATTTGAATAAAAGAATGAATAAACTATATTTAGTAAGATACATTCACAATTATCAACCATTTAAAGTTGGTAATTTCTTTAAAAAAACTGCCAGTTTTTTTAATGACATATTGTGACCACCGTTAGTGTGTTGAATTTAAAACATAACATATCTACTTTGTGTGAAACCAAAACATGTTTATTCTATATTTACAAAGAGACTGTATATCAATTCTTAATATTTTTGAGCATAGTATATCTTTAAGGTCCAATGCTAAGGAAAGTGAAAATTTGAATTGCTTTTAAAAAGCGAAGAAACTATTTAATTTTATTGGTATTAAAGTGAAAGGTGGTAAAAAATACTATGTAGAAATTCAAAATAAATCACCATAAATCTCTTAATTATTTTTCTATGAGTAAATAAGACCTCGGTATCTCTTGGTCAGTTCACTAAAATTTAAACAGAAAACATACATGTACATTTAGAAGGGTAAGGGTAGAATAATTAATTTCACATGTAACATGGTGATTTTCCAGTGTGAATACAAGTCAGAACCATGGGAATATGTATGTGAAGGTCACACTTTGGTATGTTGTTTGAAAAACATATTTGTTAAAACTACTGCTTTACAGATTTTGTTTAACTAATTATTGGTTCTACTTTTAAGCAGTAAATTTTGAAGAGTTAACATTTATTAATTCAAATCTGTTACCTTGCAGTTTGTATATACAAGGAATGAACAGAATTATTGTAAAAATGTTCACTTTTATAAAATTATAAACTTGCAATCATATGCAACAACTAGTAAAAGATACATAAAGTTCACTTTTTGTTACTTTTCTATCCATATCGATTTCAACTACCAGTTATTTAATTTTTTCCCCTACAAACAGACTAAAATTATATATGTCTATAATATAGCAAGGCATAACAGGATATGGTTATGTCACCAGGCCCAAAGAGGTGTCTTAGATAGGCAGCAGCCCGACCTGTGTAAAACAAATGCATAAACATTAATGTAACTGGATATGCAGCCGGATCTTCATGTAATTTATCAAATTCTTGAACAAATATGTCTTCAGATATTTCATCTGCATCTCTACTTTTTACTTTAGATATCTTGGCAATCTGAATTATTCTTTTATATAAGTGAATGAAAACAAAAAGTCAAGAAGTTTATATGCTGTACTATTACTAAGCATAATGTTTAAATAGTCAACACTGATTACAATAATAGAAAATCATAGTGTAGCATGTACTATTGCTATGAAAACTGATTTTTTTTACAATCAACTGATGGTGTACATGCCATTTAGGTGTGAAAGAAATCATTCAGGAATTCTTTATTTTGTCATGTTAAATACAATAAGTATTTGATATACCCGGTATCTTAAGAGTTAATATTTGATTAAAGATATTTTAATGAAAGATTCCCATAGTATATCTTTAAGAAATAATCTCCATATATAATATACAACAATGGAAATAAAAACTTGTGACATTAACTTTCCAAATTCATTTTAAGGTTTTTACAATCTAGTGAAAAACACTTAAATTAATTATGCACAAACCGAAAAGAATACACTCATACTAGATGTGTTTGCCTTGTAAGATTTTTTTTATAAGATTTCTCAGAATATGTACACAATAAGAAATTATTGACACTTCAACCAAGCTGTATAATCTGAGTTGATAACCTCTGCCAGGATTTGAACCTAGATCTCTCTGCATAGTCCATGTAGAGTATTCTGCTATTGAACTACAGAGGTTTTAAATGATAGATATATACAGTCTTGAGCAGCATCAGCTAGCTATCATTTGAAAAACTTATTAGATTTTATTTCAGCATTTAGTTTACATCTAACACATTACTATTACAAATTTCATTGCCTTTAAAATTCCAATTTTAATAGAAAAATCAAATAATGAAATTTCAAATCACAATAAAACGTTTCAAAAGGGTGTATTTAGTGATACAAGTACATATTTTAAGCCAGGCTGCTAGTCTCGATAGATAGAGCACTGGCCTATGTAAGACGGGTTCTCAAGGCACATTGTATGTTCTATGAGGTGATTCTGTTGAATAATGATAAAATGTAATTTTTACAGAATAATTTGAGTCACCTAGAGCAAAATTGAGGCATTTTACAGATATTTTCAGAGTTTGCACAGTAACATGAGAAACAAGATCTGTCACAGGGGACAGCAATGCTCAACTAATTAAATAATGGACCCATTAAAGGACAACAAAACTATGAAAAAGATCAATTAGGATATAAATATATTTCTGTATCAGTATCAAGAAAGCCTCATATGTCTAATATTTTGCACCACAGTACAATGTACATGTGACCATATCTAAGACATTTTTATATGTGAAATTTGGAGTCAATCCATTCAGATTAAACCTAAAATATATACAGTTTTTAAAATAAAATCAAGAGTTTACAGTACAGAGGAATTAAAACTTAAATAAAAATGCTAGAGTTATGAACCTTTCTCATTTTTCCTACTATTTTATTAACCTCCTATTACAAAATCCATCATGAAGTTGATCAATTAATTCTCTCATTCATTCATTCATTTATTGAAATGTGTGATAAACCACGAAAAAAATTGGCGTGTATATTATACAACAGATATTGTTTGCACTATATAAATTAAGTTTGCCGAAACCACTACCTGTTTTATTATATATGTAAAATCAGTTCCCGAACTAGTAGTTCGACGAAACCACTCTCTGACACCAACAAACAATAGAATTTGTTTTGCCTCAAAACATACTCGGCCCCGGTGTCAGCTAGGCCCTATTCCAACTTGGCACAGGTCAATTGGGCCCACTTTTAAAAATGGGTAAAGGACATCAAAGGACTCCTATTGTCAGGGGCTATTATTATCAATCAATGTTTATCAGTTTTTATGTTAAAGATACCAATTAATTAGCAACAAGACTTTGAAAAACCTGATAGATGAGACTTTTGCCGTAGCCAACAGGCAAATTAACAATAATTTACGTCTTTCCCAGACAATGCATGGCTCAAACATTCAACCTGTTTTGCCATATGGGTGAGAGTAGAATCGAAAGTATTAATTTCTTTAATACTTTCTTTTTAAAAGCGGCCATTGTTTTGGAATGAAACGGTGCATTATTAAAAAAAATTCTCATAAGATTGATAATATTAAAGTTTTTGAAATTATTTTTTATTTTAGTTTACATCTAATACATTATAGTCTTAAAACATTAGCAAAACCGTGTTTACTTTTTAAAATAAATATAAAAATTGAAAAAAATTCATATCGTCAAAAATCTTGACGAAAATGTTGTGATGGCAGAGATCTTATCTTGTTTACAAGGGGAGATCACTGCGTCGGAGATTGACCTTAGTGAAGGACAATATTTAGTGTTTTGAGGCCTTTATGAATCGCGCATGCGCTGTTAAATTGAGGAAAATATCAGTATGGCGGAGGTTAGTCCCGGATAAGATTTTTCTTAAAATTTGAAGAAATTGATGTAAGTATCTTTTAAATCTTGTAGCCGTTATGTTACATATTTTATACTGAAACGAAATGATTACTTCATGAAACAGAAATAACTAATGTGCCAACACAAATTACAAAAAGTTAAGGTGATTCTGCTTTGTCAGCCATGCACTAACAAAGTTCTATGCTCCTGCGTTTATGAATAAATTATGCAAATGAGCCACGTTGAGCCGCCATGTTTGAGTTTCGGTAAGCGTGTTGGAAATTGCTACCTGTTCGTTTTGAAAGCTCGTCCTAACTTACAGTTTCCTTGAATGTAGGAAAACTTGGTTTTGTTTGATTGCATACTGAATGATAGGTATTACAAAATAAATATAATGAAAATCGATCAATCAATAATTGTATACAAGCGTTATAAAGTCAATTTAATTCGTCAGAATAATAAGATTCTGTTGCAGGGTATCGGTAAAAGACTGCTTTTTTCCCCGTTTTTGAAATTTATTTGAACACGGAGACAATTTTTCTCAAACAGGTTTATGAATATACTTTACGTTGCAACAGAGTTTACCGTGTGTCCATTCCTTATTTAAAGACATTTTCTACAGTTTTATGAAAAATTAATCCTTTCATAGAATTTTCTAAATTTTTTGTATGATGAGTAAAATTTAATGACGAATTTAAAAATAAAAAGAAAAATATATGTTGACGTGTTGGATTTCTTATAAATGGCAGTTTCCATGGTAACCGTATATCTAAAAACTGTCAAAATAGCCTAACTGTGTTATAACGAATAGAAAATGTATAAGATAGCTTAAAATACACAACAAGCATTGTTTCATGCAAAGATAACCTTATCTAATGATTCTGTATGAAACAAATGATAATCTGAACATATTTCTTTAAAAAATGAGTTTTCCATGTTCCTCAACCGATCAAAATATGAGAAAAATAAACATGAATTCTGAGAATAATTAGAGATATTGAAAAAAGTATTTCATACGATTTTCTAATTTTTTTGTATGTTGTGTAAAATTTAATGACAAATTCAAAAAGAAAAAGAAAAATATATGTTGGCGTGTTGGATTTTTTGAAAAATGGCAGTTTCCATGGTAACCGTATATCTCAAAATTGTCAAAATAGCCAAACTGTGTTATAATAATGTATAAAATAGCTTATTACACTCACAATAAACATAAGTTTACACAAAGCTTGCTTTATCTAAGAGTTCTGTATAAAACAAACGATAATTGGAACATAATTCTTTTAAAAATGAGTTTTTTTATGCTTTTTAACTAAACAAAAAATGAGAAAAATAAACATGAATTCTGTAAAAAATTAAAGCTATCAAGAAATTTCTTTCATAGAATTTTCCACATTATTGATATATCAAGTAACATTTGATGGTGGATTCAAAAATAGAAATAAAATATATATGTTGACGTGTTAGTTTTTTGTTTTGTAAACGGGCAGTTTCCATGGTTACCGCATATGCCAACTGTCAAAATTACCACACTTTCTTAAGAAATATCAGTGTTATACTAAATGTATTGTCAAATATACAACAAAAACATGTTGTAATAAAAATTTCTTTTTCTTTTGATGTTATATTAAGTAAATGATACTGATTATCTTTCTAAAACATATCTAGGGCCATATTATTTTTTTTTCACTCGACTAACATACCCGAACAGTAAGCAAGTATTCAGAAATTTACAAAGAAAATAATGAAATTCGGAGCATTTCTTAGATATTAATTTTGTTTTTTTATTCAACACTTTTAAAATATATCATTTTAAACTTCTTTGCCCAGTTGTCTGCCAGTAATCAAGTCGCGATGCACTTTCGTTACTATACCACAAGTGGCTGGGGTAACGCGCGCAGAATTATCATCAATGCTGTCGTACTTATGCTTGGAGAAATCCTTTATGTGATGTTGTCTAAACGACCTCTTATTCTTTTGAACCGATCTCCTTTTGAACATTTAGAAATATCTATTCTGTATTATTTACTCATTATTTGCTTATAGCCGAAATTTAAACACTTATCCGAATACTATTCAACTTGACCTTCATTTGAAGAGTAATTATCCGTGATTATCTTTCTTGGAAGCGCATAACGATGCGCACAGAAAACTACCGAAAACGTCTTTAAATTGTCTAAGAAGTTAAATCTGTTTGTTTACATGTAAATGTGTACCGTCATTTTGACCGACTGGAATAAAAACTATTATGATGGTGATAATACCGGATATGTAATGAAAATTGCGCCGTGTAGTGCAAAGTTTTCGACATTGCAATTAAAATTAACGCTTACGTTGATTCAAACTGTTCCTTGTCAGCAAAATTGAAACCGAAAGTAGTGGTTGTTCTAGAATTTAATCGAATAAAATGGGTGGGATTTAACCACCGCGCATGCCCTGTGCGAACGTATTGTTTACATCCGGTCGTAGCATAGGGTAAGAGTGCAAACTTTGTTAGTGCCATGTTTGTTTTCACTATGTGGGTCCAAAGTGAAAGTAGGCCAAAATTCATATAACAACAAAGCTCACATTGTTATATGATGAGCCATTTGCAAGTACACATCCAGTTCTATGTTTTAAAGACTATTTTAAACAAAAATAAAAATGATAACAATAAGAAAAATTACCTTGAATGTGCTACATTTCTGAAGACCAAAAACATTCTGTTGCTAAGTTTTATGCACATTTCATGAATGGCAAAATCTTTTTTAAAGTCTGTTTTAGTGCCTACAAAAGCTACTTTTTGCAGAAAATACAAAAAACTTTGACAAATATAAACCTTAGGAAAGTAGTTAAACTGTTTATCTGACCTTGAAAAAACATGGCCACCATGACATGTGTAAAAAAGTAGTACCATGAAAAAAACATAATTTATCTATCTCTTGTGTACATGACAAACAGACACATTTCACTGTTACACATAAAAAAGGTTAGATTTTAAAGTTTGATTGTGTTTTCATTTTAATTGTAGTTCATAAGGCTATAAATGATGATTGTTTTCTTGCACTACTTTTTTACAAAAAATAATGGAGGCCATGTGCTTAGAAGGACATGAGATATGGATTTATTTGGAGTTAAGTTTTGAAAGATTTTTGTATTTGCTGCAAAAAATAGCTTTTGTAGGCACTAAAACAGACTTAAAAAAGGATTTTGCCATTCATGAAATGTGCATAAAACTTTGCAACAGAATGTTTTTGGTCTTCAGAAATGTAGCACATTCAAGGTAAATATTCTTATTGTTATCATTTTTATTTTTGTTTATAATTGTCCTTAAAATATAAACCTGGAAGTGTACTTTCAAATGGTTCATCATTTTAAAATAAGAGCTTTGTTGTTATATGAATTTTGGCCTACTTTCACTTTGGACAGACTTTGTGAAAACAAACATGGCTGACAAAGCGGAATCACCTTAATAATTAAAAACGAAAGTAGATTTATGAAAAACTGGGGGAATTCCTAGTCCTAATTATAAGACCTATACGTAACCTATTTCATATTTATCATTCAATAATCTGATATTTTACATTTTTCATTTTCCATGTTACGTTAGGTCTTAACAGATCTTTGCAAAATCGTGTAGCAAAAAAAATGACATTAGACATCGATTTAGATCTAATGCATTTAAACAATTAAAACAGCGTGTATTTACATTAATTTTGACCTAATTATGAACAAAACTAAAAAATAAATACCTTTTAACAAAATAATTGAACTGTCACATCCGAAAAGTCATGATTAAATCCTCTCATTTAATTAAATACCTTGTACAGCCGATATACAAATGGCCGCCATACAGTGCGCGAAATCTGATTGGCTAGTTCAAATGCAAGCGTTTAAATGAGTCCAGAAGTTTCTAACGAAATAATTGCCCATGCACCGTCAGTGTGTTCGAATATATTTTTTCGTTTAAAAAATTGGAATCAATCTGTAAAACGCTTTACTTAACCAGTATGGCCGATGAGCGAAATAGATTGATATTTATATTTTATTTTTAATTGATAAGTACATTGTTTGAAAGTTTTTGTTAATGATAGACCATGCAATTGAAAGAACAGAACATAGGCTTTTGAATAAAGCTATTAGACGTCAGGCTCAGGGCTGGGAATCAAAACTGCGTCGTATCCTACAAAATGTAAACAAACGCCGCCATCTTGGAACGAAAAACGTATGTTTTTGTTTATAACTATTTTTGTTGGGAATGACTGAAAACCAGATATATGTATTAACACGCTACACTATTTTCCGCTTCGTTCGGTATATGTTGCTTGCACAACTATTTTGTAAAACAAAAATTATAGCGAACTTGCAACTCGAAGCGGAGCAGAATTTTTATGAAAATGTATGGATACGACGCAGTTCATATTGCTTTATCTATCTTTTTTCCTTCAAATAAATTTTATACTCATTTCAGAGTTTACAATTAACTTCGAAATATAATTTTGCATCATTTACTAAAAGTTCATTAAAAAAAGATGTTTATTTTCCAAGAAAATAATGATTTTTACGAAATGATACGACGCAGTTGAAAATAAAATATGATACGACGCAGTTGTATTTTTGGCAGTCTTTTCATCAGGGATAATTTTGGCAATATATGTCTATTTTATGGAATAATCACTTGCGGTAGATAAAAAACCCAGATTATTTGCGGTGTATAGCGATGTTCTGTTGCTTTTGATTATTTAGAATACATTGTGTCATATCCAATGTAACATTTAATTTGAAAGTTTACATTGCGGAAGCTACTTTTCAGTTAAACATGAACATGTTACTTAATTTATCATAATGTTTTGAAATAATTTCATATATTTTCCTGTATGTTCAATATTATCCCTATTTTTTGGCCAAAAAAAAAAATAGAAGTCTATGAACCTGAATTTCTTTTGGCTACCTACGCTCTAAGTAAACTGTGGTTCTGCATGTTCTGGGTAATGACTTTTTTAGGTTTGCTTTCAAACTTTCACTCTACACATTAGCTTTACTGGGGGCGAAGACCTCAGATGCGCCTTTGTGCATTATTTCAGGCAACATGTTGCACCTGCAGAGAACCATTGACATTTTGAAACTAGCTTGATAGGTTTCCACACCAACGAATCAAAAGTCCCTGGTGGTTTTCGAATTCATAGCAGTTCATTTTAAGTGATTTGAATTCATTAAACATAAACAGCTCGGCTTCGGTCGAAAATCTGTCTGATTTTTTTCCAACAATTTGTTAATGTCAGCTGTACAAATAAGCAGTTTTAGTTTTTTTTTTGACTTCTGGCGTGAAGTATTAAGATTATAAATATTTGAATTAATTATAAAGACAATAACATTTAAATTTCTTATTGAAGTGAAATATTTCCTTTATCTCTAAGATTACTTTTTACTTTGATATTTCGGTACGAATAGCAGAGAAATGTTCAATGTAAACAGGGTGTTATCCTCTTTGAAGTCATTTTCTGAAAAAGTTTTGTTTAATTTTTCAGACAATTCATCTTCAAACAAAAATTACACTTTAGTCTGAAGGTATGTTTAGATGCCATGTCTCTAGTATGTGGAAAATTTGATGCGATAATCTGACCTAAATTTTCTCTTCAATATAGTGAAAACTTCTTCAATACTATTGAAACATCCTGTCGTGCATACATCTTTGTGCAAAGCGTGAAATACCTTTGCAAAACGGATAAAAAATATGTTTTGCACTGATGAAGGCATATAGCCGAAACGTATGCAATAAATAATTACTGAATGTCCGTGTTTGTGTGGCTTGTCTGTTTATTTTGCAAAACGGACACCTTCCTTACAAAATAATTTGTAGTTTTATCATTTAAAACTCGATTTTGAAAATTTAAAGTTTTTTTAATGGAGAAGAATGATACTTTAGTGCAAAAGTAGAAAATACATTCCGTAGACCTGTTCTCATCGGCGATAATGAAATGCAATACGATAAAAGTGGCAGTAAAGTTCCGCGATGCTGAACATAAAATGACTGAACGGAACGCATACCTACCTGTAAAAAATATATCATAGCTTAACCATTTAAAACATAATTTTAAATATTTAATGTTCAGTTTCAAATAATAAAGCTCATCTGTTTTCACCGATTATTAACAAAATGAATACAATAAAATCGGCACATAAAAGACATAAATAATAAACGGAATTGACGGAAATTGTTGCTAATTATAAGTAACAAAGGTAGGCATACTTCTCTTCAGATAGCAAGAGACATTTACAAAATTTGAAATTCCTTTTTTTTTTCCAAAAAAAAGGTCATTCCTGATTGACACAGGGTCCAGGAGAGGTTATCCAGGAATATTGAATTTTGTATCAAAATTCTGTAAATGAAAAAAGTAACCACCCCAATTTCGAACTCACGGGAACAAGTTTATAAGCATGATAAGGCAACACTAGAACACGTTGTCATGTGGGTGTGCGATCACGTTATTCAATGTATATTGCATTTGATACAGCTTTTCGGAATTTGTACATGTAGTTGCTTATGACAGGAACTACAAATGCGACCGAAAAATGAAGCCTTAATAGAATTTTTATTACATTTTCGATTTTCGTGGAACCAATGAGTGACCTCTGCTTTTGACTTAAGTTGTAAACTTGGACGTTATTAGCATACCTAGCATATAAATTAATAGCTGAACCAATATGCAGCCTGCAATGAAAATAAAACTGCGTCGTATCATATTTTTATTTTCAACTGCGTCGTATCATTTCGTAAAAATCATTATTTTTCTTTGAAAATAAACATCTCTTTTTTTAATGAACTTTTAGTAAATGATGCAAAATCATATTTTGAAGTTTTATGGTGAACTCTGAAACGAGTATACAATTGATTTGAAGGAAAAAACGATAGATAAAGTAATCCCAGATAGCATTCTATATGGGACCCATGTGGGGCCCATATGGGCACCTATATGGGTCCCATTTGGGCTGCCCATATGGGCCCCATATAGGAAGTGCAACCGGGTTTTCCAAATGGGTCCATTGGGCAGCCCTTATACTCAATATGGATTCACATGGGCCCCATCTGGGCAGCCCATGTACACAATATGGGCCCCACATGGGCCCCATATGGGCAGCCCTTGTACTAAATATGGGTTTTCAAATGGGCAGCCCAGATACTTCCATTATAGGTAGATTTTGAATTCCGGGGTAGATCTATTTTCAATTACTTCAGTTATAAGTTTGCTGAACGTTTAGATAGCAACCGCTTGCTACAGAGCAGGATTCTTGTACTTGCGTTAAATATTCAAGTGATGTTTTAACTCATTCTGTTTCCTGGAACAGACAGATTATGGCACAAAGCCTTTATGATCATGCAAGAAAACAATACACAATGTATATGCTTTAACAATGTAACTTTATTTAGTAATCTCACTTATGGTAAGTGTATATCATATATATACAGATTCTCAATACATTCTGTGGACGCCTGATGTCAACAAAGAAACCTTTACTTATGTAAATAAACTTAGAAAAGTGTACAATATAAAAATCCGAGTAAACTGTACATATTTGTAAATCCACAGAATTTCATTTTGACTACATAGTTTTTAATTCAAAAATACAGAAATATTAATTATTATTCAAAAAGTCCTATGTAGTAAATATTACTTTGGTACACTAAATAAGCAACATGTAATGGAAAACTGTTTATCATGTACGAACAAAATAATTAAAAATGCAGTTTTATAACATTAGATACCTTACAGATCACTATAAGGAAAAATGAAACTTATGCTAGACACTGGTAAAACTTTACAGAAGGTCTTTGGAACTCCAAGAAATATATGTGTATAATGTTTAAATTTCAATGAATCAACAGTATGACCCCAAATGTCTTTTTAACTTTCTACATAATTCATAGAAAAAGTATTATACATTTATTGTAATTCATTACAAATTTCTATCTACCAATTACTTTCATTTTCAAATGATATAGATCTACATCAATTAATATAAAAAGTTGTTCATTACAACCATATATTACACTTTGGTATGATAGTGCTGAAGAAAAAAATGTTATGCAGCTCGTGAAAAGTAACAAATATAATAAAACAAAACCTTGTCACAGTTGTAATACTGTTCATAGATTTGTAAACAAAATATTATGCAGCTGATGAAAAAAAATTAATATAATTAACAAAACCATGGCACGGTTGTAATACTGTTCATAGATGTGTAAACAAAATATTATGCAGCTGATGAAAAAAAATTAATATAATTAACAAAACCTTGGCACGGTTGTAATACTGTTTATAGACGTGTGGACAAAATATGCAGCTATTGAAAAGTAACAAATATAATACACAAAAGGTTGGCACTGTTGTAATTGTCAACAAAATATGCAGCTAATGAAAAGTAACAAAAAAGTAATACAAAAAAGGTTGGCACGGTTGTAATACTGTTTATATAGACGTGTTAACAAAATATGCAGCTAAAGTAACAAATATGATACACAAAAGGTTGGCACGGTTGTAATTCTGTTAATAGACGTGTAAACAAAATATGCAGCTAATGAATAGTAACAAATATAATACACAAAATCTTGGCACATTGAAATACTGTTTATAGACATGGTAACAAAATATGCAGCTGATGAAAAGTAAAAAATAGTTTGTACAAGTTTGTAAAAATCAATAATAATTAAAATGTGATATTACACAAAGATCAAATTTGTTGTGAAGAAATTCATTAAAAAAAATTGTCAGTAAAAATAGTTGGTTTCAGTAATTTCTCCAATATTATCAAAGTTTCAACAATAACAACAATAAAGATTACAAGAATCATCATTGTAAAGTATTTCAACTTTATTTTAAAGGTTAATACCATATCAATACATGTGTTCCCTGTTAGTGTCAAGTTTTGACAAGATGTTATAATTGTATTGATCAGTATCAAAAACATTCCCCAAGCATTTAATGTCTTGATTTAAATAGTAACAATGTTTTTTGTTTGTTTGTTTCATTTTACGCCTTTTACGTCATATAGGCGGGTAGTTTCCTAACCATCGTTTCTGGAGAGTTACACCAGTACTAGACTTCCTTCCTCCGTGCAGTAACAATGTTTAATGGAAAAAAAAACAACAGCATATAGACAACAGAAAAACAGCATATATTAAATGTCAACAACAAACATAACATAGCAGCAGAATATACTGACTAGAAGGCAAAATTTGACTAGAGCAAGAATTTTGCATTTACAAGAAAGACATGCTATGCTGATGACCTCAAACATTTAAATTAGCAACAAAAAGTATAACAAGATAAACAAATGAGCCGCTTAATGTAGTTCTGACCCTTATCACATTTTAAAAATACCTAGATACATATTGACTTTCAATCAGTGGAATAACTTATATGCAGATGAAGTAAAGGTTTGAAAATGTAAAATAAAAGTCATTTATTTTATGCTTTTGAGTGTATTACTGATGTATCCCGTGAAAATATATTTGATAATTTCACAGTGAAATGATTAAAATTTCAAACTTTTCTATGATAGGAGAGTACTTTTTTTAAAGATTTTATCATCATTCAATTTTTTTGAATTCAATAAATAATATCATGGCTATTCAAAGTTTGATTGTCAAACTTATTTTTCAGCCCAAGACTTCCTGTATTTATGAGAAATTGGACTTAAATTCAACTAAAATTGATGTTAACAGTGGGGAAAACAGATTTAATATTAACGTTGAGGAAATTTCATTAGCATAAAATAAAAAGACACTTTATTGTTTGTTGTGTAAGATGTAATTTTATATCATTGAAGGAACTTTAAAAAACAGTGTTCTCACGAGCGCATAGCCACTCATGAAAATACTGTTTTTAAAGCTCTCTTGATGATATAAATTTCATCTTACACACAAACAAACAAATATCCTCTATAAATTTGCATTTTTAAATTAAAAACATGTCTAGTCACTTCGCTTCATTTTCTTCAGGTAAGGTCTCTGACACTTTGTTTCTTGCTTTCCTTCCCCCATCGCGGTCCGCGCCCCAGCAAGCCACTTTGAAACCTCTATTTCAACATCCTTCCTCCCCCCCGTCGTTGCAGCCTTTGTCGGCAAGTTCCTTTGGACACATTCTACAAAACAAGCAATTCTTATCCTTAAAGAATGAAATGAAGTGAAATGAAGGTATTGAAACCATTCAAAGGTCATAAGCCACCTTGTAGCATTTTGAGCAGTATAAATTGGAATATAAACTAATTCTGGTATGTTTTACCAAATATAGATGTTTGTTTCCTGGTTTTCATAGCTTTTAACAATATTTCTGTGATATCGCTGCAGTCAGTTGTAAGCTGAGATTCATCTTATCGGGTTATCAGTAAAGAATGTTAAGGTAAGCAAATAACTTGCTTTACAGGAAGGTGAATTTCTGTTATATTTATGCATCACAACACAATGCATGGGATCAAAAAGCCAACACAGCAAATGTAAAATATTCTCTCTTATTAATTTCCCAATAAAAGCTAAGTCAAGCATTTTCCTTATTAAAGCAATACCCGAAGACACAATAACAAGACCTCTTTGGATAATATATCTATTTTGAAGACACCCACTTTGCAAATTTGTAAAATATCACTTACTTTATACAATACATTCAGTATCTAGAGGCCCACAAACTTTTTCTTCCCCTTCAGCCACTTCATATTGTACATTCTTGCCAGTTTCATTTGAACATGGTTTTTCTTTCATCAAGCGGTCAACAGTTTCCCGTACATCTGCCATACCAAAACATTGAGAGGAACCGCACCTTAAATAAAGCAGAACATAAACTTTTTTTAATGTTTATTTTAACACTACTAAGTGATGGGCTGCAACTCACCAAATGACAAATAATTGTCAACTGGACCTCAAAAACATGATCTGCCAAGAAAAACTGTTTTGGATTGACAATTAAAAGATCTTTTCTCATATATTTACAGCCTAGGACAACACCTTAGTGAACTTGTGCCTTTATGTTTGCCCCCTGACTTTTTAGAGGAAAGTAAAAATGAAGCACGGTATGATTAACATGAGTGTTTCGATTAATGGGGAGCACATTATGTGGCTGTGCCGATTGTTTTTTTTTTTGTTTTTTATACAAGAGTTTATTCAATATCAACAGAATAATTTTGATTAATATAATAACAGCTCAATTCCTGGATTTTGTGGGTACTAGTCATTTTCCTGGTATTTTGAAAGCTGCCAAGCATTTTTGATTAATGAATCGACTGTCTTGTCCTAATTTTAATAATTAATGTTGAAAACGAGGCCCAACTGCCCATGTCTTGTGCTCATGGCTATTATAGCATATATAAATAACATAAACTGTCGTAAATATTGAATCAAAAAATTAAAACATGCCAGTTTTTTAATTCTGAAAATTAATGGCAGCAAAGTGTTTGTCCACTGTGCAATATTTTCCAACATAAATATAGGCAGAATGATTATACATTATCATCAAGTGCTCACCAGCAGACCATTATGTTATTTCGCTTTTAGGCCAGTGGATTTATAGGTATACTTTTTTTTTCAGTTACTATGGAGCAACATACATGACTAACACTATGCTTACCACAGATGAGAGCATTTTCTGATTCCCAGAAGCTCATCCAATGCTTCTATCTGCTCAGGATAACGAATAGGGAATGAGATATCTTTCGGAAGTTGCAGCGGTTGGTCATCTGCTGCTGACCTTAACCAGCATTCGCCTGCACCATCGTCTTAATTTCCACGATTCTTCTCTCGCATTGTCTCCAACGACTCGGAGAATCTGTGTAACAGCAGCTGAAAAAAAAGGATTCATAATAATTCTAGGGCCTTATACTTTTAGAGCTATTGTGAATTACAAATGAGCCATGTCACGACAAAACCAAATATAATGCGTTTGTGATCAGCATGGATCCAGACCAGCCTGCGCACTCCATGCAGTCTGATCAGGATCCATGCTGTTTCGCTTACAAAACCCCTATTTAAAAAACAAAAAGTAGAGAAAACTGATAGCGAAACAGCATGGATCCCTGATGCGACTGCGCAAGCTGGTCTGGATCCATGCTGGTCCTGCAAACCCATTATGTGTTGGTTTTTGTCATGACCCGGCTCAAATGAAAAAAATCCAGTATTTTAAATTTTTCCTTAATTAACGCTAAAAATCTCAAAAGGATTGTTGAGTATGCAAGGTCACAAAATGTGAAAATGAATAAGAAATCATGAATGACTTAACTATTTTTGAGCCTAGGCAATGACCGCAAGTCATTTTGTGAAAATAAACATTCTTGACTCTTCCAGGGACCGTAACTTGGAGAATAACAGTAGTGGGGTCAGGCAAGAATATGCGCACAAATTAAACATCATGATAAAGACTAAACAAGTAATCATCAATTTCTTTTGAATATTTTTTTTAACTTAGGGGCGTCACAAAAGGTGAAACTTTCCAAGTTTTTGGCTGTTAGTCACTCAATCCAGCCCTTGTTATAACATTTTACTGACTTGTTTTGAGAAATATAACATTTAATAAGTATGTACTGTAAAGAAAAATTATATTGTATAAGCTTCCGAGAAAGTTTATACTTATCTGAAAGGCAATGGAGGAGCCACAAATAATTCTGCCCACGGAAGGGTGTATCAGAAGCAACACTTGTATTGGAAGAAGCACTTTTGGCACATCACTGCTGCCTCTCGCAGATGCCTGTGCAAGAATAAGCGAGGCGGAGATGAAAAGTAGGCTTTGTGACTCTTTGGGCGTTTGTTGCTTGGTCAATAACTTGTGGGTGGCCTACTCTCTGTGTCTGTCTCATTCTCATCAGTGGCCACTATCCGATTCATACAGCCTTTTTGATGGCCTATTTACAATAAAATGAAAATACATTAATAAGTTAATTTATAAAATACATATACATTAAGGGAGTTATTGCGCCAAGTGTCAATATGATTATGACCCGTAATCGGCTGGGCAAACATGTAGCTAGTCTATGTTTACGTACCGAATTGTTGTGCCGCAATTTGTCTACCAAGGATTTTAGCACGAATGCGTTTGTTTCCCGCCGATAGATATTCATGAACGGGAAGGGCTAAACTATACTTGGGGTCGGTCCATTTGGAGCTTTTAATCAACATGAAAGTGGAGTAAGAGAGTTTTTTAATTGTCTGAGACAAAATTGTTTTCAAACGGCCCGGGAAGTGAATCCCTTTAGCTTGCAGGCTCGAATCTGGGAGTTTTCTGGCCTTCCTCTTAACTTATAGTATGTTTTTAAAGGGGGGTATAATTTACAATTTTTTTCGGTTTTTTGATTTTTTAAAGATGAAACACAGGTTTTAATTATCTATCGCGGTCATATTTTTTCTTCCCCGGTCCGATACTCGTGCCCTGTGCAACCATAGGGTTTTGGTTGGGGACTTTTGGAAAAAAAAATTAGTCCTTATAAATATTGACGTCGCTTTTTGGAGATATTTTTGCTTCTTGGGGCAAAGCCAACAGGCTTGACGCCAAAAAACTTATAACCCAAGCCTGTAAACGTCTAAATTACTGGACTAGGAAAAAAATACTTGAATTTGTAATAATAAGTATTTTGCATTTAATATTTTAAAATGCTTATGAATGAAATATTGGTACAAAATGGAAGGGACTTCTAAGGCTAGGAAACAGTAGGTTCACTGGGAGTTTCAAAATGATGGTGTCCTTTATAAAAAAAGGATCTCTTTAAAAATTTAGTCTAATTAAGAAAACAATATTATTAAAATGGATTAGTGTCGACTCAAGGCACAAGTTAAGTTATTCAAAATGGTCTGCGCTTTAACAACTATAACAGAATCCATAGGTCTGCTAAAAGTTGCCTAATAGATGGGCCGTAAAAATTCTAGAAAATGTCGCAAATTAAACTGACAAAAAACTATCGCGAAAATTATACATGGGCAAAGGCAAAAACAAAAAATAAATGACGTTTACACTTACCTACACACCACAATAAATCTGTAAGGAATATAATATGAAAAAGGTCGTTATACGAAATCGTGCGATTAAATGTTCCGAATTGAAATGAAATATTGTTTTCGTGTTCAATTTTTAACAATTTAACGTTTCAATAGCACAATTTGATTTTAAGCGGCAGCGGAAATCTCACACGTTCTGCGCATTGCTCCGAAATAAAATTTTTCATCAAAATGTGATTTTTATAAATTATTTTCTGAATTTAATAGTCTAAAAAACATTTTTTTTTTTAGATTATAAAAATTAAAAAACCAAATTATAAAAACTAAAAAAATTAATTTCCTTCGCACCTGCCTTCAGGCATGCTAATTTTTTGGGGGTTGCCCGAATGGGACCCATTGGGTCCTTTCATGGGCTTGTATATATGTTAATGCTCGATTTTTATTTTAAAAGATTAGCAAATTTATGCCCCAAGGTTTGGCACATAGCCAAAGAAACAAGTTTTTAAATAAATTATAATAAACACGAAAAATACGTTTTTCCTTAAATAGGCTGTATTATGATGGGACCCATATGGGTTTCCAATATGGGCCGTACCCAAATGGACTTTCCATATTTTTCCTCATATGGTCCAAATGGGCTTACCCTATGGGCTTGCCTAGATATAGCCCATTATGGGTCCCATATATGCATGTTTGCTGGGATATGAATTGGTCGTATCCAACACATTTTCATAAAAATTCGCTGCTTTCCGCTTCATTGCAAAGTTTCCTATAACTTTTGTTATAAAATAGTTGTGAACAACATATACCGAACGAAGCGGAAAAATAGTGTAGAGTGTTAATACCATATATCTGGTTTTCAGTCATTAATAACCAAAAATAGTTAAAGCAAAAAATGTGATTTTTCGTTTCAAAGATGGCGGCGTTTGTTTTCCCATTTTTGTCATTAGGATACGAACCGCAGTTTTGATTCCACAGCCCTTAGGCTTGACCAACATAAAACTAAAAAACAAGCCTTCCTAACCTCTTAATCTATTGTGACTAGGGGGAATTCCCACATTAGGCAATACCTGTAAGGAGAATAACATTTTTGGCACGGTTCTGGCGTAGTAATGGACGGAATTGGTGGAAATTTTTGCTTTTTGGGCGACTAACCGGAAAAGCAAAATTTGGGGGTCAGTCCGCCCCCCAAAACGGAAAACATTTTTGGGCGTAAAACCAAAAACCATTCCCGGGGGGGAATTTTTTACGGGCGGAATTTTGAATTGTACATTTTTCTTGATGGAATTTTAAAATTAAAATTTTCTTTTAGATAGAAAGGGGGCGGAATTTTTAGAACTTTGATTTTTCCTTTTCGGGGGAAAATTTCAAACCCAGTCATTTGAGGTGGAATTCTTTTACACTTAGAATTTTTTTTTTGGAAATTTTTACTGAAACTTCATTTAAAACGGGACACAAGAAAGGGGAAAATTCAACAATTAAAGAAAAGGGTGAAAAATTTCCCAAGTGTTATTTATAACTGTTATTTAAACAGAATTTTTTCAACATTTTTAAATTTTTAAAAAAAGTAAAATCTAATGCAAATTTTATTTAATTTTTATATTACATTGGGTTTTTACATTATTAAAATACTGAAATAAAAAAATGTAAAATTGGGGTTTCTATTTTAAATTTAAAATTTTAAATTAAACTAAATTTAATGGAATTCTTCCCTGCAGGGTGGTTTTCTAAAAGATTTTTTTAAATTTTTGGGAGCAAATTTAAAACAATTAATTGTTAAAAAATTAAAAATGATATTTTAAAACTTTAAAATTTAAAGTTTTAAAAGCCAATTTTTAAATTATACATAATCTAATAGCAAATTTGTTTTGGGAAAAATTTTTTAGACATACATCTAATTATTTACACTTTACTTGCAATTTTTTTATTTTTGTGACAATTTAAAAACAAAAATACTTGGAAAAATTAAATTTATTTTAGTTTAAGATTTTTACAATAAAAAACATTTTTATAATCATTATTGGGCCCCCTTTTATACATGGGACCCAAATTTAAATTTTTAAAACCCCTTTTGGGGCTGAAAAAATTTCCCTTTCAAGTTTGGATAAATAAATTAAAATACAGAAATAAAGTTTAAAATTTAGATAAGGCTAATTAAACACTTTGTGTTTTCCCTCCCATCTGATGCAGGGCTAATCTCCCGATGGGGCATTCTGGTTAAATGACCCGACTGTTCCAAAGTGAATTTTTTAAAAATAAATTGACAGTAAAAATTTCAAAACAATCCCGTTTAAAAAATTTTAAATTTATACTTTGCTCTTTCAAAAAGTTTTTTTGGGTTTTTTAAATTCTAATTTACTTATCATTTGGGGTTGTTTTTACACTAATAAATGAAAAAAATGGTGGGGTGGTGTTTTTGGGGGATTTTTTTAAAAAACCCTTTTTTCACTAATGTGGGTGTCCATTCAGTTAAAACTTTTTGAAAAATTTTTAAATCCAAAAT
>NW_026867242.1:0-13616 GCF_026571515.1 Ruditapes philippinarum | reverse complement strand
AGTTATGATGTAGACTTTATATATCTGCTTTAGTCCTAGAAGTTAGGATTTCAATTATTATGTTATTGTTTTGTATTTGACACTGACTGAAGTTTTGAAATAATGACAAACAGTATTGCTAACCTTTACATTAAACATATATTTTTAGATGATAAGATAACTGATTTGGATATATTATTTTGATTCTAACATGACATAAACAAATAAATGTCATGGTCGTGTTGTTTATTTAAGAAATAATATACCCCAAACAGTGATTTTATCGCTCAATAACAACACTGTTTGGAATTCAGATGCGAGGAATTATATCACCAGGGCGTAGCCCGAGTGATATAATGATGGGCATCCGAACGACAAACAGTGATGTCATCAAGCGATAAAATCACTGATTTGGATATATTATTTTTGTTCTAACATGACATCAAGAAATAAAGTTGCCGTACTTGATAGTTAAGCAAAATTGCGCCTGATTTGTTTCTGTACTTATTTTCAGCGCATCAAATTTTTAGTGGTTACGTCACATGTATAATGATTACGTTACATGTCTAAATATGAAACGTCAAACTGTGCATCTGTTGCATAGTAACACACACTTTCATTTCTTCTATGTTTTTTTAATAGGGAAAAATGCAAGTCATGTTAGAACTAGTCATAATGTACATATGTATATACTTTGTTACTAAATTTGTTATTTATTTAAATATTTATTTTAAAGTAAACAAACTTAAATCCATTTTTTTTATATATAAACAAACACTTTATGTTCCTTTAGTGGATGTCTTTTTTACATATTCTCATTTTCAAAAACAAAATATGAACATGGCAGGCCTCAACACTAATTTTTTAGCAGGTGGTAAACCAAATCACTAGAACTGAAATTATTTGTAACATATAATTATGTTATTGTTTTTGTATTTGTCTCTTTGACTGAAGTTTTGAAATGATGACAAACAGTATCATTAACCTTTACATTAAACATATCATATATTTTTACATATATATTTTTCATATTATCGTAAATTATATTACCATCTTATCAGAAATTCATGCCAGCGCCTGCTTTGTAATATCAGTTGTTGTTATGATGTAAATTTTTATAACTGCTTTAGTTTACCGTTTACAGTATTACTAATTTACTACTTTCATGTCATAGGTTGGATTAATATTCAAGTAAAGGCCAAATTATATTACCATCAAACCATAAATTTATGCCAAGGCCTGAATTGTAATATCAGTTGATGTTATGATGTAGACTTTATAAATCTGCTTTAGTCCTAGAAGTTAGGATTTCAATTATTATGTTATTGTTTTGTATTTGACACTGACTGAAGTTTTGAAATAATGACAAACAGTATTGCTAAACTTTACATTAAACATATATTTTTAGATTATATATTTTTCATCTAATCACAAATTATATCATCATCTAACCATAAAGTCATGATGTACATATCTATATATTTTTGTTACAAAATTTGTTACTTTTTTAAAAAAAAATATTAAAATAAGGAAACTTAATATTGTCTGTTTTTATTTATGAACACACACATCGTGTACCCTAGTTATACAAACAGTCCAGGCAAGGAATTTACTTATGTATGGACTTGACATTTCCATCCTGGAATTACTCATTGCCCCTGTAAGACAAAGCAGAATGTCTTGTCACATAAGTTTTGTCTATATGTGATAAATGGATGTGATCTATAATGTGATATATGACACAATATATGGAGTGATATGTGATAATAGGATGTAATATGTGACTTGATATATGGGCGTAATACATGAATGTGATGTACAGTCCAACCGCGCTTTTTCAACAGCCAGCACCAATGACGCCATTTCTAAAAATAACACCGATGACGCAATTTCTAAAAATAGAAATTATGATGCAATTTCTAAAAATAGAAAAAATGACACAATCTCTAAAATTAGAAGCAATGACGCAATTTCTATAAATAGCAACAATAACGCAATTTCTAAAAATAGAAATTATGACGCAATTTCTAAAAATAGAAAAAATGACGCAATCTCTGAAAATACTAAAAATAGAAATTATGACGCAATATCTAAAAATAGAAAAAATGATGCAATTTCTAAAAATAGAAATTATGACGCAATTTCTGAAAATAGCACCAATGATGCAATTTCTAAAAATAGAAATTATGACGCAATTTCTGAAAATAGCACCAATGATGCAATTTCTAAAAGTAGAAATTATGACGCAAATTCTAAAAATAGCAACAATGACGAATTTTCTAAAAATAGCACCAATGACGCAATTTCTAAAAATAGAAATTATGACGCAATTTCTAAAAATAGAAAAAATGACACAATCTCTAAAATTAGAAACAATGACGCAATTTCTAAAAATAGCACAGATGACGCAATTTCTAAAAATAGAAATTATATAATTATATATATATATATATATATATATACATGCATGTATATATGTATATATATATATAATATATATATGTATATATATATATATATTTATAAATGTATATATATATATATATATATATATATGTATATACGTATATATATATATATATATAATAATGTATATATATATATATATGTATATACGTATATATATATATATATATATATATATATAATGTATATATATATATATATATATATATATATATATATATAATAGAAATGAGAATATAGACACACATACCACCACATCGATATGCCAGTCCAATTACGGCACAGCGCCTAGCAAGAACAGTCATGAAAGCATAGCCACTGCTCATCCACCATCACAAAAATGATGGTTTCAGAACAGCTTTATATACAGTCACAAACTGCACTACACATTGAAACAAGCTCAACATTCACATATATAGAGTTTGTTCTCTGTTATCATATCTCACAAATCAACGATGACATTTTTATTGTCTTCTTCACTGATTGGGACCAGAGAACTATATATCTATTTCCGAAAGTCAACTGGATCACGTAAGATCATGTAGATCCGTAGGATACAATGAATTTAGACAGATAAAGTATATATAAAGGGAGATAATTAAATTCAATACAGTTATACTTTCCCCTGCGTGGGATCACTTAAGATACAAGTGTGCAGATAAATTGATAGAAATGAGAGAATATATACACATATATATGATTTGACCTTCAAAGACAATGTCATTATTGAGTGAAGGTCAAGGTCTTTCGGTATATTTTTGACAGTTATCTTTGAAGATTATTATGTTCAAGTTTCAAGACAATCCATTCAAAAATAACAAAGTTACAGCCAATAATAGCCAAAAAAATGAAAATTTCAATCATTTGACCTTCAAAGTCAAGGCCATTTATGAGTGAAGGTCAAGGTCTGACTGGTTATTTTTAAGGGATATCCTTGAAGATTATTATGTTCAAGTTTGAAGACAATCCATTCAAAAATAAAAAAGTTACAGCCAATAACAGCATGAACAAGCAAAAATTGGACTTTTAACCTTGAAGGTCAAGGTCATTTATGGATGAAGGTCAAGGTTAGTGTGGTCTACTGAAAGGTCTTGTCCCAAGGGTTGTTGTGGCCAAGTATGAAGACAATACACCAAGAAATAAAAAAGTTATTATCCAGGTACAAGTTTTCGGACGGCAACGGCAACGGCAACGGCACCGGCAACGCCGACCTGGCTATAACAATACCTCTACTTTTTTTCAAAAAAAAAAAAGTCGAGCTAAAAATGAATTAATATATTGATAATTTTGTTTCATATTGTTATGTCCAGGGTATAGATATTATAAGAAACACATTTGATTGTAACTACGTTTATTTAGAAAGCCATGTTATATCTTTACCGGAAGTTCAGTACTCATTTTACCCATCATGCAATATAGTTATAAATAGCAGACTACAGTAATGAAGGATATTACATCCCTCCTCTTCTTGGATTGAAACATCATCTTATATAAATTTATTATTGTGAATATTATTAAATCAATATTTTTTTTTTAATTAATGATTTTTTTTAGTTCTAAATACAATACATATTCAAATAACCAAAATCATAAACATGTACATTAATGTATATAATGTTTCTACAGATGGAACACAAATTCAGCATCTAACTGTAATTGTCCAAGATTGTTTATATCAGCATTCCTTACTCCACGTGTCTTTTAACCATTAATCATGAGGAAAAGGAACCTGTCCGAATCCAACCCGGTGTATCAGATTTACTAAGCTTTTAACCCAATATCGTTAGTCAATGAAACTTTTCTACTACTTGAGCAATATCAGACATATTACACTTTACAAACATGGATAATTTCCTTGTCTCTCCAACACATCACTATTAATTAAACACATTAGTTATATTTTTTTTTATTATTTGATATCCTTGAGTTGGAAAATATTTAAATGATATAAAAGCATTTAATAATATAAACCCTATAATAAACTCCAGAGGGATATTCCAGTATGCTCCACTATATGTGTGTATTGTCAAACATTCATTCATTATATATTTCGCTATTTGGGTATTATATATATTTATTAACTTGATAAATTGCATGTTCTCGAATATAATAATTACTTTGATAATTCTACATTTAATCAAACACATATATATCCATGATGTACAATCGAATAAAAACACATACGATTGGCATTATTATGGCCAATTCACTTTCTTTTAAAATACACGCTCTGTTAGCGCGGCACATAATCTTTTAAGTATGGCGGAGGACGTCTGTCACGTGTTGGCCTTGTCCTCAAACCCGATTGCGGACTCGCGTGTGAATTCTGTTCATTTCCTATTATCTCCCCTTCATCGAGGTCGTTTTCAGATGTTTCCGGTTCGTTCCCGACAATTCCAGGATCAACAGTTTTCATAACTGACGAATTTCGAGTCATACAATGACCAGCATCGTTCCTAACACTTATCATTGTCCCTCTTCTGTCAATAACCGTATATGGCATAGGTTTGTATATTGAATCAGATTTTGTTCTGGCTTCATTTCTAACTAACACACGATCCCCGACGTTAATTGATCTGTCCCTTGCATGTATCCGTTCGTCTTCATATCGTTTTGCTTTCATTTTCGAAAAGTCGTCGTTCTGTTGCGCTATTTCTCTCGTTTGAAGATCTCCACTTTTACCATGACCGATGTTTGGCATTCGAGTCGTCGGATCTCTACCAAACATTAACTTGAATGGCGTATAACCAGTCGATACGTGTGGTGTCGCTCGGTATTGTCTTAAGAAATCATACAGTCCTTGTTTGTAGTTTCGCGCCTCAATAAATGAAGATTTTACACTCTTCATCAGTGGTTTATTGAAGGATTCTGCTTGGGCATTTGCTCTTGGCCATCTCGGTGTGATTTCCGATGAATTATGCCGTAAAATGTCATGAAGTCAGCAAATGCTTTACTTTGAAATGGAGACCCATTGTCGGTTTTTTATCACTTTCGGTATAGCAAACATTGATACAATCTTGTCGAACACCAGTATAACTGTGTTTGCTGAAATATTTTTTATTATTTCAACTATCGGATATCTCGAATACTCGTCTATTACCACAAGTAAATAGTCCCCGTTTTCTAACGGACCACAAAAGTCAGCGCTTATATTGAGCCAAGGTCCGACGGCAATTCACTCACTCTCAAAGGTTCACGCGGTCTTTGTTCATTTGAATTTGATTGACATGCTAAACACTTTTGAATTGCAGCTTCGATTTCAGAATTCATGTTTGGAAATATACTCTTTCGATCTTATGTAACTTTTTGTTTTCACAATTCCTTGGTGACCTTCATGTCCTAGTTTTTATTGCTTTTTCACGGAGTGATTTTGGAATCACTAGTTTATCATTTTTCATCAATAATGTTTCATTATACACAGTCAATTCGTCCTTTATACTACGAAAAGATGATAATTCTTCTTTGTCTATTTCTGGGTCATTCAGTGTTTTTCAATTCATACCATTTACTATTCTTTGTAAATTCGACTGCCTTTTGCATTGTCTTATCTTTTAATGATTCATTTTTACCTCATCTATTGTCATTGCATTTGGGTAATGATTTGCTCTGCGACAAATGACACGTATTCCTCTGCTATATTTCGTTCCTCCTTAATGTTGTAATGGATGACGGGACATAAAGTCTGAGGGATTATCTTTTCCCTGACCTATACTCTATTTTCATTTTGAACGGTTGAAGTCGCAATCCCCAACGTTTCGATTCTTAGTGGTGGTTGTTTCTTTTCCAATTTAGTTAACGGCATGCAATCAGTAATGCATGTGAATGTTGGTGCTCCCTTTAGATACATCGCAAAAATGTTCGCATGACCATACCAAAGCCAGTGCTTCTCGTTCTGTCTGACTTACCTCGTTTCCACTGTGTGTTAAAGATCGAGATGCATAAGCCACCACCTTGCCTTCTTGTGTGAGTATTCCCGAGACTCCCACAGGTGATCCATCTGTTTTACTTCAATGTCTTTACTCGGATTGAAGTATGCCATGACAGTTTCACACTGCTCAGTTCACTTTTTAATTTTTTCGAATGCTGCTTGCTGCTCACTGCCCCATTCCCATTGAGTGTCATTTCTTGTAAGACGTCGTAACGGTTCAGAGATTGTCGCGTAGTTTCGTATAAACCGTGACGAATATGACGTCATTCCCAGAAAACTTCTCATTTCCGTCACATTTGTAGGCTCCAGCATTTTTTTGACTGCCTCTACCTTCTGAGGTGAAGGTGACATTCCATTTTGCCCGAATACTACTCTAAAAAAAATGATTTCTTTTTTATTGAACTCACATTTAGATCTGTTTAATGTCTTGCCACTTTCGTGTATAGCCCGGAAAACTTTATCTAATGCTTTATCGTGATCACTTTGATTTTTCGCGTATACAATAATATCATCCGAAATGTTTTTAGATCCCTTTATACCCTGTATTACTTCACTTATGGTCTTTTGAAAAACCTCACTAGCAGAATTTGTCCCAAAATTCAAACGTTTATACCGATAAAGCCCCATGTGTGTAGCAAATGTTGTGATAAACGGTGATTCTTCTTGTAAGACAAGCTGATTGTACCCGGCTTTAAGGTCAAGCTTGCTGAATATTTTTGCTCCATTCATATCATGAATTAGTTCATCTATCGTCGGCATTTGATGTCTTTCCCTTTCTATGGCTTTATTGGCCTCTCTCATATCAACACAGAGTCTTACATCGCCATTTTGTTTTGGAGGTGTGACAATTGGGGAAACCCAAGGTGTAGGTTCATTTATAACTTCTTCAATAATATCATTTTCTAACAAGGTTTTAATTTCTTTTTCTACTTTTCCTCTTAAATGAAATGGTGTTCTTCTATTTCTTTGTGCTACAGGTTTCACATTTGGATTGATGTGCAATTTCACTGTTTTTTTAGTTTTCCAATACCTTTATAAATTCCAGGGTATTTATCCTCAATCTTTGTTTTAAAGGAGATGTTCTGTGTTATCTTGACTAATTCCATTTCACATGATGTACCATAACCGATTAAAACTCCATAATTTCCTTTCACCAGATAAAATTTTGCTACGGTTATTTTCTCATTCTTTTCAACAGATAAATTCATGTACCCTTTTACTGGAAGCGGATTTCCTCCTCCGTAAGGCAAAAGTTTTGGTAAATATTTCCGTTGAATTTTAGGTTTTCCAATGTAAGTATAAGTCCTTTCATCTATAATGTTAACACTTGAACCTGTATCAATCGTTGCTGTTTATTTTCTTTTCATTCACTGTTATTTTTGTTTGAGGCGTTTTCCTTTGTGTTTATCTTTTGCGACACTTTTAACAGTTATGTTATAGAGGAATTCTTCCTCTGAATTGGACTGTAAATCCTCTTCACGGCTTACTTCGGTTTACTTTGCCTCGTTTTGATTTCTGACAGCACCGCGCAAAATGGCCAACTGTTGAGCATGTGTTGCAGGTTTTCCTTTGCTGGACAAGGGTACCTCTGTGGGAAATTCATATCCGCAATTCTGCATTTATTGGTTGGCAACGCGCGCCGATAATTCCCGCGCTGATACGATTGGCCAGTCTCCGAAAATTCCCACGGTTCTGCGAGTTAAATCCACGTCGTGCAGCCGTTCTCCCCACGTGTTGTTCCACCTCGCCCTCTTCGTGTGTAATTTGATACTTTCCTTACTAAGTTTTGGTCATTTTTCTCCATTACTTTGGCGTGTTGGTCACTTTGTTCAAGCATCCTACCCATAGTTAAAATAGCATCCAGTTTTTGTCAGGTTCACGTAAAGCCCTACGACGTAACTGGTTAGATTTCCCGTGTTGTATAACTTGCTGCAATATTTCGCCATCAATATCTGTAAACCCACAGGTTTTAGCTAGTGTCCGTAATTCCGTCACATATTCGTCAAGGGATTGTTCTTCTGATTGTTTATATGTTCGAAAATTGTATATCTCTATTTGGATGTTCTTCTGTGGCGAAAAATAGTCCCCAAGCACTTTCTTCGTTGCGTCATATGTTTCTTCCGTCTCTTTCTTCTCAACGTCATAAATATCATAAACCTTTTCACCGGCGTAGTGTAATAATAAAGCTCTTTTTTGGTCATCATCGTCCACTAACATTCCCTAGAATAAATTCTCTAAACGACCAATCCATTTTTCCCACCGTGCTCCTGAATTTGTTTTGTCCGTCTCAAGATCGAAACTTGGAAAATGTGGCAAGTTGTGCATTTTTTTTATTAGTTTACTTCGTTATCCATCCATAAACTAGTAAAATTCTTATATCTAAATAATTCTTAAACGGTTAATCACATATCTTGATATCCTCGTCGCCAGATGTTATGTCCAGGGTATAGATATTATAAGAAACACATTTGATTGTAACTACGTTTATTTAGAAAGCCATGTTATATCTTTACCGGAAGTTCAGTACTCATTTTACCCATCATGCAATATAGTTTTAAATAGCAGACTACAGTAATGAAGGATATTACACATATAAGGACACCTGGTTCCATACATTGCTACTTTTGTTCCATATATTGAATAATTGGTATCCTACATTGTGATAATCAACTTATATATATTGATACTTCGGCTCCATACATTGATAAAATCGTTTCATATATTGTAAAAATGAATTAATATATTGATAATTCGGTTTCATATCAGGATATCTGGTTCCATACATGGCTACTTTGGTTCAATATTTTGAAGAATTGGAATCGTATATTGAGAAAATCAACTTATATATTGCTAACTCGGTTTCATACACTGACTGTATGGTTTCATATATTGTAACTGTGTATTAGTATAATTGATTCCGGTTAAATAAGAAGGTGTGTTCAAGTCATATATATTTGAAGTGAACTTATATATTATCCAAATGGTTAAATAAATTGAAAAAGAACAATATCAGACAGCCATGGCTTTCCATAGGCAAGTCTTATAAACGCATTATAAATCGTTATGTGCAACAATATAAACATAAAAGGTCAATTTATCTTAGATCTTTACAAACAAATAATCTTAAGTCGTACTGGAACTTTTTTTTAATAAATTAAATCCAAAGCCTTCTAACAACAAGATACCAAGCATGCACGATTTTTATAATTATTTTAAGGATGCAAATACAGGCTCCTTGTCTTCTAGTGCAAATCCAATGCAACAAAATAATTTTAACGAAGAAAAAAGTTCCCAAATCACCACGAACGAAATAATAAGAAACATAAATTGTCTTAAGAATGGTAAAGCTTGCATTCCTGTCGATAATATACTTAACGAATACATAAAAAATACACGTGATATTTTTTACCGATTTACACAAAACTTTTTAACATTGTTTTAGACACAGGTTATATGCCATCATCATGGCTTTATGGAGTTATTAATTGCTACATTATTCAAAAACAAAGGTGATCCAAAAGAGCCATCCAATTACAGGCCCATAACTTTACTTAGTTGTCTTGGGAAATTGTTTGCCTCAATACTTAACTGCAGATTAACTAAATATTTAGAATCTAATAATATTCTGAATGCAAATCAGACTGGCTTTCGAAAAGGATTTTCTTGTCAGGATCATATTTTTACCCTTCATTCAATAATCATCTTGAAACATGTTGTATGTTTTGTTTTAGTGACAAGTATATTATCAAGAATATTATATCTCAAATGAGATGTCCAGTAAAATATACTATTGTATAACTTGAACTAGAAGAGACAACAAGAGTACGTCTTAATATTCCAAGATTTAATACACAAGTGATGTTTCATGTAGCATGCTATGGAGGCGGAGCTTATCAGTAACTAAAGTCTGTTTCAATATATATCAATATAGAACATCTCCCTTCTTTTATTTTAAATCATTAATTTTATTAAATAATAATGCATGCTTAAGAAATAATATTCATAGCTAATTTCAATTATACTGATTGAACTGTTTATTAATTTTCTCTTCGTGACATAGTTTAGTTCTTTATTTTTTCTGATAGTCACGGTATATTACTGTGATTACAAAATACTGTAAACTCATTATTTTCAATAACTTTTATTATCTAACCCATTCATTATTATCATACTTCGGATTGCCACGCAACAATCGTCCAGCCCTTGTTCTAGCACGCGAGTTCATCGGCGGGTCACTTTGTTCCTGAGATGAGTTATTTTCCTCGAGAGGTAATTGAGGGGTACTTGAATTTGTGTCATGATATAAGACTTGCGCATGAAATGATTCAATATCGGTTGTGTCTTCCGGACTTTTGCGTAATACTGACCGATTTCTCCGATATATGCTGCCGTCAGCAATTTGTATATGATAGGAGCGGTCACTATGTACTTTTACTATTTTCCCGCGTTTCCAAGTTTTTCCTATTTTAATGCGTACTGATTGATTCAAGGACAAAGGTGGCAAATATTTAGCATTTTTGTCGTAATTGACCTTTTGTTTGTCTTTCGATTTTTTCATTAGACTGCGCACTTTTGAGTTATTTACTAAAATCGGTACCAGTGCTTTATTTGTAACTGGCACAACGGATTTAGTTCTCCGGCCGATTAACAGTTGACTCGGAGAATATCCGCATTCAAGATGTGTATTACGATATTCTAATAATGCAATGTAAATGTTTGTGTTTGTATCTTTAGCCTTTTGCATTAGTTTTTTGGCGATACCTACGCCTTTTTCCGCAAGACCGTTCGACTGGGGGTATCCGGGGGATGAAGTTCTGTGCTCGAAACCCCTCTCTTTAGCGAATTCTTTGAATTCGGATGACATGTCCAGTAAAATATACTTATGTATAATTTTAACTAGAAGAGACAACAATTAAGAGTACGTCTTAATATTTCAAGATTTAATACACAAGTGATGTTACATGTAGCATGCTATGGAGGCGGAGCTTATCAGTAACTAAAGTCTGTTTCAATATATATCAATATAGAACAAAACATAAGAAGAAAAATTGTTTTGCGCATTAATTAATAATATCTGTCATATGTTGCAGTTCGGACCGGAATATCTGTCCCAAAGGGACCCGCCTATTGGGCGGTAACGAGGCTTGGGCGGGTTCCCAAGGGACGGATATTCCGATCCGAACCGCAAACATATGTCAGATATTTTCTCTTGCATATTATGCCATATTATTTCATATTTAAAATGGTGTACCTCAATATGATATATGTTCAAGGAAATTAGAGTCATTTCATCAATAACTATTTTCTTACAATAGCGCATGAACTTACAACTTAAATAACAACGGCGAAACGACGTCATCCTAAGCACATATTTCCCTTCTAAAACGCCGTCATTTTAGCGCGGTTCATCCATAAAGTGCGAAAAAATGACGTTGTTGTTTGCGAAATGAATACATAGATGAACATCCAACATGTATTTCCTTTTTACTATTACCGATTATAGGCTGAAATTATAAAGATCGTCTTTGTTCACCAGAAGCACAGCGAATATACACTTCAGGATTCGCTTTGATTAAAAATATCTTGTGTAATATTTAAGTATGAGCAAGGTGTCATTATCGTATTCCAGCAAATGCTGGTAAAATATTTGGTCTTTCGTCATGATATGTGTTATCTTATTTGACTAAAATAAAGTCGACACAGGTATTTAATTAACTTATTTCACAAGAAATATGAATGATTAAAAAGAAGACATTCCTAGTTTACATATATAGAGGATATTGAATGAGTGTAAGTTCAATACTGAATTTATTGCATGAGTTGAATAACATTCTAACACTATCGGATTTTTTTCTATATAGACAAAGAAGGCCCGAAGCGTGCATTATTCTGCAACAATGCACTCGCCGCTCTTATTACCTCCCTGTGTATTTTCACATTGAGGGCGCCATTTTGTTAAAAAAATCTGATAAATAAAAACATTTTTTGTCGAAATTTGTTATGAAAGCTATCTAAAATGAAAGAAAATGGTCTGAATAAGAAAATGAATCCGAACACCAATATCTTATTGGATGCTGCTCAGCACATTACCATAGACACATGTAACATATGGGAAAGTACGTAACACTATATTGGAAACTTTTTGTGTTACTGTGAAAAAGGCACTATAAAGGGGTTACTTTTTTTGGCGACATCACTGAAATCATCATCCCCTTAAGCTTGTCCAGAGCATAAGTCAGTCATAAAGAGTCAAATTGATATCAATATTGGTATGCATGCTTCTTAAAATGACCCAAAGTGCAATGCACAAGAACTGGTACTAGGCACTTTTTAATTTTTTACTTATTACCCTTTGTAAACTTTCAAACTTTATTTCTGTAAGGTAGGACCATTTCTTTTAATCCATAAAAGCTATGGAAATAATACATAAGTCATGTAGCCTATGAAAATTATTTAATATTTTCTACTTCCATTTTTCAGACGCCAACAACTAATAGTACCAGCCATGCTATTTCTTTTAACAAACAAAGGCGCTCATGCTTACAATGGGAACATCCATCAATGTATCAATTGCAAGAAGTTCTTCAAAAGTGAACAAACATTAATTAATCACAAATGTGCATATTGCGTTGGCTGCAAAACAACCTTTTCACGATATGAAAAACTATGTACACATGCTTGCAGTGCTGACAGATCTTCAAAATTTCAAGAAAGTTATGAAACCCAAAGAGTTAAACAACTTATAAAGCATGATCAGCTTACAAGTGATGATGTCATTTCTTACTTCTTACAAATGCTCCAAGAATCTTTCCCAACTGTTGAAGTTGGGACCATACTTCCAGCAGAAGTTCAAGTCTTATTAACATATACAGTCCAACCGCGACCTCGTATTCCACTGAACAGACATGCAGTAAATATTCATTTCACCAACCAACATTGGGTTACATCTTGGCAAGACCCCTGCACACGAACAATACACATATTTGATTCATTGACTTCATCAACACGTTTACAGGAGATCTTACCATCACTGGCATTATTTTACAATATTGAACAGCAAAGGATTATTTATGAAGAGTGCACCAGTCAACAGACTTTCCCCAATTGTGGACAGTTTGCTATTGCTTTTGCATATTACTGTTGTCAGCATATTAACCCAAAACAGACCCCATTTCAAGAAAACCTTTTGAGCCAAGTACTTTTGGATTCCATGACATTACAAACTTTTGTGACATTTCCCATT